>NC_058134.1:52701854-52714354 GCF_016433145.1 Gracilinanus agilis | reverse complement strand
AAAAAAAAAAAAAAACTACTATACAACCTTAGTGGGAAGTTTAACAGCTAGATGGCTTGGATGATGTGGAAGAGAGAGCAAGGTCAAGATTTTGCTCAACTCTGTCTCTCTTAAATCCAGTTTATATACTTTGGTGATGTCATTGCTGCTCTTTGAAAATGGACAAATAACAAAAGAAAAAAAATTCTCCACCTTTATCCAAAAGAATAGGTATTGTGTTTGTACACACATATATCTGTTTGGGGTAACTAGACGGCACAGTGGATAGAACTGGCCCTGGAGTTGTAAAGACCTGAGTTCAACTCTGGCCTCCAACACTTACTAGCTGTGTGACCCTGGGCAAATCACAATCTCATTTACCCTCATCTGTCAAATGGGCTGGAGAAGGAAATGGCAAACCACTCTAGTAATTTTGCCAAAAACAAATGGAGTTACAGTCAGATACAACTGAACAACTAAATAACAACAATGTGTCTATTTAATATCTATGTATTTCAGGTATATATTTTCAGCCCATGCCAGCTGAAAATGAGCTCATTTGCTGAAATGACATCCCAAGAACTTGTTTTATTCAAGTTCTTACTTGAAATTCATGTCCTCTGGATATTTTCAGTAAGAAGTGAGTAACTGATTTATTTCAAAAAACTTTTAGTAAGCTCCTAATATAGGACATAATGGATAGGTTAACACCTTTCATTCAAGAAAGCCCAGATTCTGGTACTGTCTCTGCCACATACTAGCTCTATGATATTAAGCTACACTAGTTGTTACTGCAAAGTGCTCTTGCTGTGCAGAAAAAAAAAATGAGTTTATTCTATACTAACCTGTATTTAGTTCTCTGTAAATATGACATATCATATGTTATCTCCATCCAATAGACTGGAAACTCCATGAAGACAGAGACTGTAATTTATATCTGCATCTAAACACTTAATAGTACCTGAACACATAGTAGATGTTTAGTAAAATCTAACTGATGGATGGACTGATCTTCTCATTGTCTTCATACTCTAGGCAACTCTCTGAGATTTAGAGTTATACATATGTGACTTGCCTATCTGCCTTGGTGAAAGTTTCTATATGGAGAGTTTCCCTACAAGAACAAAACTGCAGGTGCTACTCAAAACAAAAAACTAAATGTGCAAGTGACAGTGCTAGATATACAAAATAAATGCAAAATACATTCTCTGCCCTCCAAGAGTTTGGGAGTCTTTTAAAGAAATTTATAGTCATTTAAAGCAATAGGAACTGTGCTGATTTAAATAAGAGGGCAAAAAATACCAATGGAGTGAACCATGACTTTTATAGCAGTGTCTCATTTAACTTTGATTTCCTTCTCTCAACCCTCAATTGTCACTCAGAACTGCTCATTATTCCTCTTCAAATGACAAGGGTCATTCCAGGAATTCTGAGTGCAATCTTAGTCAGTAGCAATGAAAAAGGCCATCTGAAATTTTGGCTACAAAGGATAAAACATTCCAGGAGTTCAAGTCCCCAGGGACTAAAAAGAACATTGAAAAAATAAAAAATAACAAATTATGGATACGATATTATTCAAAGAAGACCAATGAAAACTGGTCTTCTGGACCATTAAAAGCAAAATTGACGAGCAGAAAATACAACTAGTTTAAGAAGTATGAGGTTGGTTGGGTTCCTGAAGCATAGGCAGGAAAAAGCAAAATATATTTCTAGAGGATTATGAAGCGAGTGGGAATGGATAACTCTGAAATCCCTTTATACTATGTCATGATGTGTCATATATTCTTTGGGAAACTCAATTGCAAAACATCTTAGACAATATGAGTGGTTTTTGTTAAAAGGAGAAAAACTTTGCAAAGTGATGGGAAATTCTGAATCTAGTTCTTGGGATCTGAGAATGTATTAGGTCTAGGCATAAGTTCTGAATTTCTTTCCAGGGAGGAAACACATCCAAAAAAGATAATAAATAAACAAACAATCAAACAAATAAATACGTGAGTAAGCAAATAAATAAATAAAGAGAGAAACCTCTAAAAGGTTAGATAAGATTAAAAGACTAGAGAGAAAAAATGCCTTAGAAAGCTTCCAGGATTTGTAACCACTATTTAAAACTCAGAATTAAAGATTACAACAAAGCTAGATGTGCAAGGCTGATTTGCTGTGATGGGCAAGGAGACTGGGTTCCTGTAGAAAGACTTAGGACACAAATTGCATTTGTCATTCCATTGAACATTTGGTTAGAGGAAAGAAAACCTTTAGCAGAACGAATGATTTTAAAACTGACCAACCAAGAGAATAAAACTGGACAAAAATGGAAATCTCCTCCTACTGCTTGAACAGAATGGCTTTAAAAATTAGGTTTTATACTGTGCATTCAGATATTAAAGCAACTGCCTAAATGTTGCTCATTTATTATACAACTACCAGCCAGGCACTGTGGTAGGTGTTTTAATTATTTTTTTTTTTATTTGAACCTCATAAGAATTGTAGTAGGTAGATGCTATTATTTGCCCCCCCCCCCCATTTATTGAGGAAACTGAGGAAGATCGAAGTTAAGCAACTTACACAGCTACTACCTGAGTCTGGATTTGAACTCAGATCTTATTGATTACAAATTAAGTGTTCTATCCACTGTGTTACCTAGCTACCCCTAGTATTAGCTTTCTTAGAGTTTCAGATATAGAAAAATATAAAAACCAATAAATACACAACTTTTTTCAAAATATACTTATGAATAGTAGAGTTTACTATTCTGAATCTCTATTCTTCTGGGGTTGCTATTCAACCCCACCTTCTGTCTGAGTTAAGAACAAAGCTTGAGGCACATCTGTACAAGGAAGACATGTGCATCCTCTGGGAGGATACCAGAAGCCTCCTGGCTCCCTGGCACCTGGAAGATGTTTGCCTCTGGTCTGACATGACTCCTGGTATCCAGAAGCCTGGACTCCGACCCAGATTGAGGTCAAGTCCAGCCAATCAGAGACCCAGAAAAGGGACCTTGTAGGGAATATGTTTGAGATCCGGGGGAAAGCTTCTTTCTTTTTGGGTTCAGAAATCATGTTAAAACAAGACAGCTAGATGAGGGTGAGCTCAGTTTAGCTAGGGAAGGAGCCATGCGAAGGGAACAGTCAGCCAACCAAATGTGGCTGATGCCTTTCCTTTCTATGATCTGTTTTTTTTTTTATTTTTAATAATTAGTTATAAATTAAGAAACAATATCCCTAACGATCCAGAATGATTTTCTTAATGTACCTAGAAAATGATGAGTATCAGAATTGAAGGGAGAAGACCCAAGACCCAAAACTTGGATACTTTTTAGCTGTGTAACCTTGGGGAAGCTTCCAATCGTTTTGTGCTTCAATTGTTTCATCTGTAAAATGATGGTAATAAAGGCACCTTCCTTACACAGTTATTGTGAGGATCAAATTAAATACATGATGTTAAACATTTTTGAGCCTTAAAACATTATATGAGAGTAACTAACTGCTTCTGTGAAATGTCTATATTCTGTTCATTTTTCGTACTGGTAAACTAAGGCCAGAGGTGAAAGGATTTGTCCAGAAGTAGAATGGACTTTCTCAAGAGGGATTAGGTTCCCTCTCTTTGGAGATCTTCATGCAGTAATTGGAACACTACTTGTGTAGCATGTTTATAGTTGGACTTACTTTTGTATATTAGTTTGAATAGAGGATTACTAGAATTCCTTCCAACTCTCAAATTCAATGACTTCCTAAATTCCTAGAGATATACTATTCCTTCTGGCCATGCCTGAGGCTTGGGCTGGAGAGGATGGAAGGAGCAATTCTGATGAGAGCTTATAACTGAGACCTAAATACACAGAAATGTAGGATGTCAGCAGAGATAATAGTTGTTGAAGTGAAAATATAGAAACAATCATTGGGTCATTTAAGTCATTGTGATCAGTTATCTCAAGGTATGAAGTCAGCAGGGGACAGAAGAAAATGATTAGAGAAAATAGAATGGCAATATGGACTTGATCTGTGATTTCGCTGATAAAGGAACTTCTGGATGAAATCTCTCTCCAAAGCAGGTCATCACCTTCCCCTAGAGAGGTTTCTGCATAGAGCAGAGGTTTTCAACTCCAGTCTGAGGTGCTAAACTTATTCCTCAGTAAGGCTTGAACCAGGTTAAAATTTAATTGAAAAGCATTTAGCAAAATACATTATAATACACAAATATAACAATAATAATTAATATGATTTATTAATTATTATAAATGATAACATTGCTTATAAATGATATCATTTATAACTAATATTTTTATTATATTATTAATTATTATTGATTGAGTTATTAATTATAAATAATAAAAATTGTAATAAAATATAGATAATATTGCTATGTCATGCTGTAATGATCATGTAATCATTACATTGCATTACATGTAAAACGTACTTTTTAATTTTAAGTTGAAACTGCTGGTCTAGATTAATGATGGCAAACTCTTTAGAGACCAAGTGCCCAAACTACAATTCCCACACTGCATGTGAGTCCCCCACAGTACCCCAGACGTGGAGGAAGGAAGAACTCCCATTGGGCTGATGGCAGAGAGTTAAGTGATGAGAGAAATGTTCTCAGACATGTGTGTGGAGAGAGGGAAGGGAGCAGCCCTCTCTGGCAGGTTCTGGCACATAAGCCATAGGTTTGCCAACACATGTCTAGAAACCCAAGAAGATAAGCAATTTGCCCAGGGCTATAGAATCACAATTATAGCTCAAAAACTTCAGAGGTTATCTAATCCAAATTCCTCATTTTGTAGATGAAGAAAAGGTCCCACAAGTAGCAAGTAACAGATTAAGGATCTGAAGTCAAGTCTTTTGACTTTAGGTCCAGAAATCATTCCAATATTCCATGTTGCTACTCATGGAACACTTACCATGACCTCCTAATTGCCAAGTCAAATGACTTCTTCTCATCACTAATCCTCCCTGACCTTTTTGGAAATTTTCTAAATCATTTCAATATTGCTTACAAGAATTCACATCAATAATATTTTCTGAGGCCAGACAAGAATCTAAAAAAGCATATCTACAAATGAGTTTCATTGTATAAAAGAAGAATATTTCCAATTAGAATTTCTCAGAATGCTTATGTCCTTCTGACCCCTAGCACTGGCATATAAAGCTACCTATGTTATTTTTTTTTTTTTTTACTGAAGTTAAGCTTTTTGCTACTGCTAGAATTTTCTATATGGTAAAGAGCAGAGGGCATCGTGTCAGACAAGGGTAGGAAAAATACTCTGTGCCCAGTTCACTTTGACAAGTTTTCCCAAAACAAAGACTGCATCTGCTTCATTATCAATATTTATTTAATGTTCATACTGGTGTAAGTTTGCACATAAACCTTTATTACAATAAAGCACTAAATAAACGTGATTGTTTTATTGTAATTGTTATAGTACTGACATTGCTTGCCCTTATCAAGCATATATACACATAACATCATTCACTGATTTTTAAAAAATGGTTCTATTCCAAAAACATTCATTTTCATAGTGCCCAAAGAGGTCGTATATGTAATTGAGTCCAATTCCTTCCCTTTATAGATAAGGAGACTGAGGAACAGACAGATGAAGTGACTTGCCCAGAAAATTGACCTTAAGCATTCCTTACTGGATATTTAGTGCCTCAGTATTATCAATGGGATGTTAAATAAAATATATCCACCCATTAAAAAAAAAAAGAAACTTTTGGACTCAATTGTTTGGCCCTCATGAAGTTACAATTACAAATAAATCCTATGGCTAAAATATGTGTTTATTTGTTATGTAATTTACATATATGTAGTTACAGAATTATTATACAACTGTCAGCTAACTAGATAATAAGAAATATGAAGTCCATTGAGTAATGAAAGCTGAATGATTATCCTTTTATTTGAGTTGGACTGTTCAGACCTTCCAAGTAACTCTCCAGCATGAATTTGAAGAGGATGATTTTCAATAGGCAGCCAAACAACTGATAGCCACCCAGCCTATCAATCACCTGAGAGGAAATAAAGAGGCTCTTTGAAAGTTACTACTGGAAATAGAATTCCTGTATACCATGAAATCAATATTATCTGGGGCCAAGTTCATAGTGATGATATTTATCCGAATCCCATTCTTTCTTCCCTCTACCATCCTTCTATTAAGTTCCAAGGAATTCTGTTATAATGTACATGGAAAATTAATATTGAATTGTGAAATCCTTTTTCCCCTTAGCCCCACCTCAGGGTCTGGATAAGACAGTCTTATTTTAAGCTGAGACTATACCCAGGTTCTCCTCTTAGGCTATGAAAATAGGGTGGGATCTTTTGTCTTTACTGAGTATAAAAGGATTAAGGGCAAGGCTGGCAAAACATGGTGAACCCCTTTTAGGAGTTTAAAAGATTAAGGAAAGTCAACATACAGTTTGACTCCACACAGCTGAATGTGTTGGCTTCTCCCATTTATGGGCAATGATTGCCTTTCTCTGAAGAAGTCATGAGGTTGGAGTTGACTTTTTCCTCCTCAGTGTCTATTTATCAATCAGAGATGTCTTGAGATGTTGAGGGGAAGGACTGAGAAATGGCCTCTAAGGGGATATAGCTATACCTGTGTGAGAGGAATCTGATCTCTTTTGCATTCTTTTTTCACCCTGCCAAATTGACTGAGCAGGTTACAATGCCTTGACCAGTTAATGAATAAAATAGTAATTATTTAATTATTCGTATATTATAAAATATAGTTGCATATTATTTATTTAAAATGTTAGAAATTATATAATTAAATAATAAATTTGAAAATTAATAAATAATATTAGAATGAAGAAATGCTGTCTCTCAAGAATTTTAATCATTACATGTAGAAGACTTTGGGCCTTTAGACAGGATATTATCTAAAACATAACTCCTAACCATGCCTTATGATAAAAGATAAATGTGTAATTCTCATACATAAGCATGAGTCTCCCAAATTTGGGTTCCTTAAAGGACTAGCACATATAATCAATTCATAGGAAGTAATGTGTATTAAACAGTAATTTGGTTTAAGCCTTTCTTGCCTCAACTCTTCTACACTGTTCTATCTCCAGAGTAAGATACAATCTGGGAGGATTTGATGTGTAGGATCAAGGAGACCAAGTTATACGAGGAAAAGGAATAAGTGAAATGTGTTTTTATTCCACTTTGACCTGTCAGTGACTGGCAGCAAGATAGAGTAAAAAGACAACTGAATTCCAAGTCAGAAAGCCTGGGTTTAGTCCTAATCTGGTTACTATCTAAATTGAACAATTCATTCATTTAACTTATTGAAACCTCAGTTATTTCATATGAGAAATAAGGGTTTTAATCAAAGTGATCTGGTACATAGTAAAGGCTAAATAAATACTTTTTGATCGACTGTTAATTGATTCACTAATAAAAATTTAGATTTTCTGAAGCTGCTGTTGTAGTTTGATTCATCTCTTAACAACCCAACTTCACAGTTAAAAAAAAAAATTAAGTTCCTTCACAAAACAAAAAATGTGATTTCCTGTTCCTTAGGACTATCTCAGCAATCTGAAAACATTACAAATTATTGCCTAAGTGAACATATGCTAAAACAATTCTTTCTTTTGGAAACTTAAGCTAGCAAGAGAGAGGAAAATTTCCAGGATGCAAGTTAGGAAAAGGGAAAGAAATTAAGACAGAGACGTCCCCCTCTCTGTCACAGAGTTGCTAACCTGATGGTGGTATACAGAATGGATTGGAGATTGAGGTTCAGATCTGTCCTGACCTAGCTAAGAGAGCAATGAAGTAGAATGTATCTCGCTTTGCAGGAAGCCAACCAGTCAAGGATTTATTAAGTGCCTGTTATATGCCAAGAACTGTGTTTTCTGCATTGGGGATAAAAATTCAGAAAATGAAACAAAGTCTACTCATAAGGAACTTTCATTCTAATGGTGGAGGCAAGTACACATAAAAACATATACAGCAATATATACATAGGACTTTCTCTCTCTCCACAAACACACACACATACTAGCAGTGAAGAGAACAGGAAAGACCTCATGCTAAAACCCAGAGAGTGATGCAAACTCTGAGTTTGCCATAATAGTGACAGTCATAGCTAGAATTATTATAGTGCTTTAACATTTGCAAAGGATATTACATATGATCATTTGATGCTTATAATGATCCTGGGAAGTAGTTACTATTATTATCTTCCATTTACAGATGAAGAAACTGAGTCACAAAGAGGTTAATTGATTTGCCCAAGAACACCCACCTCAGGTCTGAGACAATAATTTAAACTCTAGTCTCCCTGATTCCAAGTTTTTGGAGTCTATCCACTGAGCCATCTAAGAGACTACCTATATAACACAAGAGAAGACCTTCATTTTTCCTTTACCACCATTTCTCATCTGGTTAGTTCATAGAAACAAACAAAAAAAAAATAGCCTTTCTCTTACTGATATCTCTATTGTTCACTCCTGCTGGGCTTTGTTAATATTGTCATACCTTCTATATAAATTATTGGCTACATTTGGGGAGCATAATCCTTTTTAAAAGAATAGAAATATTGAGAATTGAGAAAGCACAACTGTTTTAATAAACAAAAACTATTCCCTCTATCATCTCAAAAGCCTCATTACTACTTCGCTTTTCCAAGACTAATTCTTTCACCTCAAATGATATAACTATGGAATGATCAACAGGCATATGTGTATATACATACACAGAAGATTCTTTATATTGTTTTATTTTATAATATGTATCCTTTTGGCGGTTTGGTGAAGCCTATGGATGCCTTCTCAGAATAGAGTTTATTTATTTATTTTATTTTAAAATATTTTTCCATGTTTACATGATTCATTTTCTTTCCCTCCCCTCTTCCTTCTTCCCTCTCCACTCCCAGACCTGACAAGTAATTCCACTGGGTTGTACAAATGTTATCACTTGATGTTTCTACATTACTTTTCTATATTTCTATATTATTCTGTTTCTATTTTATTTCTATATTTCTATATTATTCTATATTTCTCTATTATTTCTATTTTTATTTATATATATATCTATATTATTCGTTGATTTTTTTAAAAGCATAACCTCCAAATCACATACCTATATACACATGTTATAAGTGATGTCATATGTTTTGCTTTTGCATTTCTACTCTCATAGGTCTTTCAGAATAGAGTTTTAAAAAATAATTCTGAATGAAAACAATTATATTGTATTGAATTTATCAAAATATAAAAAATCAAATGTTTCAGAGATTTTTTACATAAAGTATTGATCAGTAATTTTAGAATTCATATCCTATATGTGTATCTGTATATAATCACATATATATATGTATATATATATATATAATATTTGTCATTTCCTTTCACCTCTCCATCAAAGAAGAACAAGCTCTACAAAGGAATCATTTGAATGTCCCTGTGTGTGGATTTCAAGATTGACTAAATGTTCCCATTTTTAATCATTTCATTTCTTCTGTGATCCATTGTTTTCTGAACCCAAATTGTAAAAGATCAAAATAATACAAGATGAATTTGTATATATATATAATATATATGTATGTATATATTATGAGAAAGTGGGAAATACAGTGCAACAGTAGCCCATCTTAGACCATCATGCACATGTGAACATATTTCCAGATATACAGAGCAAAGAACAGCTGCTCCCTTATCTGTTAGCTCTCTCAGACTGAGCAGTTCATTTGTAAATTCCAATCAGCTTCTTTCTGGAGTCGACACTGTAGATACACAATAGCTAGACAAAGGAGAATTACTTGGTTTCCACTCACTACAACTCTAATGGGAAGACGGTGTGCAGAGGGGAAAATAATATATCTCTGACACTTTCCTAATCAAAAAGATTTTATTTGAAATGTTCACCTGCTAGGAGACAGAATGGGAGAAGGGAAAAGGATGCGTATTGAGTCAAACAAGAGCTATTTTCTCTTTATCAAGAGAATCTTGACAAGAGAATTTGGGGATGGGGAGGAAGAGTTTCTGGGATAGTACTCATATGAAATAATGCAATAGTTTCAATGATCAGGAGAAGAAATTACTTTGGAGAACTAGAAAATAGCCCATATAAAGAGAGATGATATCAGATGAACAAAATATCTATGATTTTGTTATATCTCTGGATGCATGGACAAAGATGCAGTTGTTTCCAGTTTCTAAAGTTGAGGAGAGCATTTCACCTGAAAATAATCACTATTAACTACATCCTTTACTCCCAATTAAATCCAACAAGAATCATGTGCTTGCTTGCCATCTACTAGTTCCTGTAGAAACAAAAAATACAGTCTTGTCCTCAAAAAGTATACATTCTCAGAGTGCAGGGAGGGTAGCAGGCAGAGAGGTTATAGGCTTCCCAATTTCCCCCAAATAAATATAGAAAATAGTTTCCCAACATAGAAAATGGAGAACACAAGTCCTGTTGAATTGATGAGCCAGGTCTGTTCTTCTCATGTGAGAGGTGGCAGGGTGTGGAAGAGAAGGTAAAAAGATCAATGAGAATCCTATTTAGTTACTTCTCTTTACATCCATTTTCAGAGAATGGATTAGTCTTTTTTGTTGTTTATTTGAGAAAGTGTATGGACAAAAACAAAGGGCTGTTTAAATGTAAACCTATTCTCCAACTCCCATCCCTCTGTTTCCAAAATCTTCAGAATCCCAGAAGACTAAAGCTGGCCCTGTGATCTGAAGATTAAACTTTTAAAAAGTGATTCTGACTTGCAGAATGCATGTGAAATAAAACAAGACTGCAGAAATCCTCTTAGAGAACTTTAATGGCCCTCAATTCTACTGCATTGGTAATTATCCATGGTCTCTTGGGTAGAGACCAGGCCAGGGTCAGAAAAAAGTGAGAAATCTTTGGGCAAGCCCAGATGGCATTATTCAGGAATCTGAAAGCATACTTTTTTTTTGAGGAAGCAGGGATCACTTTTTTCCCAGCTTCTGACTACTCACAAACGCTCTTCTTCCTTTATGTCTCTGGCTCAGACTTGTTCTCTTAGCAACTGATGATTTCCTTGTCAAAGCTGGACCAAGCATCATTAAGCCCATTTCTTTATTCTTGTGTGTGTGTGTGTGTGTGTGTGTGTGTGTGTGTGTGTGTGTGTAAATAAATTTATATGCTTATATACACATATTTTAAAATAAATGCATATGCTTCTATACACATGTATTAAAAGAAAAGTATGTATAAATTTGTCTATGTAAATATATATGTGCACATATATATGTATATATGTGTGTGGGTGTGTATAAACTTTTTAATTTGTGTCCCATGAAGAAAGAAAGACTGTCAACCATTGCATGAAGCAGTTGTTCATCCATGCACACACACACACACATACACACACACACACACAAGCCAGGGCAATCTGGGATGGTGGGGAAAGCAATTTTACAGAAGCTCATTCAGAAAGGAAACCACAAGATATTCTTTTACACTGAATGAAGACAACAAAGCCCTCATAGTCCAAATAGCCCAGTAATGGCCCAAGCTCCTGATCACCAGAGATAAACTACAAAGTCACCACAGTCCTCCTTGAATTGCAATTACAGGACCCAGATGCCAGCCTTTGAAAGACATTTCCCTAGCAGCAGGATCTGCTGCCCTGGCAGGCTTTTCAAACAGCTCCTTTGGCAGCTTTGAAGTTACTTCTGAGTCAGTTATGTGATTAGACTTCTGGGGTGGCCAGGCTTGCTTATCTGTCTCCACGCCATTCCCAGGACAATGTTGTTTCTTGCAAAGGCAGGTAAATGCACAGTTCCCATTTACAATCTGGGCTGACTCCTATCCAACATATGCAACTGTTTTATTCTCCCCGCCCGTCAAAGTACCTTAAACCACAGACCTGTATAGAACTAAATCGCCAGATTACAGAGACCGAATATAAATCCTGGGTGATGCAGAAAGATGGGTTTATTCAGAAGAACAATTCTTTTTGGTTTCATACTCTTTCTACCTCCCCCAGCCCTCATCTAAAGGAATTCTGAAAATCACTCCAACCCCTCCCCAAATCATGTCAACCTCCAGGAAAAGTAGATCAATCTCTCAAATCCTTCAAAAGAAATATTCTAGGAAGACTTTTTAAAGAAAAACAATAACATTAGATATAGCCTTCACCCTTACCAGTGTCACCAATAAGATGCATATCTCATTCAAGTTTACTTTCCCTTTTGTATACTTCAAGAACTAGAATAATTATTTTAAATGTTTGTGACTTTCCAAAGTTGCTGTTGAAATATGTATTGACACAATGTTGGTATGGCTGTAGGGTTATGTCTTCCTCGTGGGCATTTAAGAATAAATTTGGATTTTGAACAGCAAAGATTAATGCAGTGTGTTTATGTTATTAACCATTAAAGTTGAAATTTGTACAATAAAAAAGGACATAGAAGAGAAAGAGAAAGAAATGAGAGAGAGAGAGAGAGAGAGAGAGAGAGAGAGAAAGAAGAAGAAGAAGAAGAAGAAGAAGAAGAAGAAGAAGAAGAAGAAGAAGAAGAAGAAGAAGAAGAAGAAGAAGA
>NC_058134.1:52658555-52693133 GCF_016433145.1 Gracilinanus agilis | reverse complement strand
TATTCCCAGATAAGTAAATACAAGAAATATTCAATGAGAAAGGTCATAGCCAACAAGTGGGTGATTAAGATAAGCCTTACAAGTAGAGACCAAGGAAATGTAACCTGGTATGATGAATAAGGAACTGGACTTACTTGGGTTCAAATTGTTCTTGACCTATTTATTAGTTCTGGAGCCTTTGGTAAGACACTTAAACTCTCTAGTATTTACTTTCCCCATTGGCAAAATAAAGGGGTTGAAACCTATGGTCACTGTGGGTTCCTTGAGCTTTAATTGGGATTTTAAAATAACTGGGATTTGGATGAGCCTTGAAAAGAGCTAGGGGCTGCAGGAAGTGGAAGCAATAATATATATATAATATATTTATATTTATTTGTATTTATATATAATTTTAATTGTATTATATATAATAGATTATATTTAAATTATATATAAATTATATAAAATAAATTCTATCATATATAATAAAATATAATTGGTTCTTTCATATTATTACCTCAGCTCCCATCTCTTTGATCAGTGCTCTATTTTCTTCGTTGCCACACCCCCAATGCAGTTGTTCCCCAATGATCTGACTCTGTTCCTCTTCTCTGCAATTTCTGCATCTCCCCATGGCAAAGTTATCCATTCACAAAACTTCAACTGGCACCTCTAAACAGATGACACCCAAGTCTTTATCTCTAGTTTCATTCTGTCTTGAGTTCTAAAGCCACACATTCAATTCCAATGGGATATCCCACTCAAATTATGATGCCCCAAACTGTCTTAATCCCTAAACTTTCTTCTCTCTAACTTCAATATTTCTTTCTTTGTCATCATTGGTTACCCAATTAGCCATGTTTATTACCTTGGGTTTATTTTTGTTTTCTCAACTCTCAAATCTAATAAATTACTAAATCTCTTAAATCTTTCTTCTCTCATCATACTAGCTCAAACCCTCATTACCACCAACAGATTACTGTTGAAATGTCTTTAGAAATCTTTCTACTTCTTCTGTCTCCCATCTCCAATCCATCTTTTAGCATGCTACCAGAATAATTCTTCTCATGCTCCAATATGGTTATTTTACCTAGCAGGTAATAATGAGCCATTAAAGATTTTTGACCATAGGACTAAAGTTCAGTACTTGAATAGTCTGGTATTTCAGACTCTTTCTAAACTGCTACTATTTCTTTCTATCCTTAATTCATAGTGAGGACCTGTTCATATTCTACAGAATGGTACAGTTTAATTGCACAACTTTCTGGTATCAAAATAAACACAGTACACTCTCACTGCTGCCTTTTTTCAGGCTACTTTCTATTCCTATAATGAACTCTTTTCCCATTTTTCTCTTTCTGAATGTTTGACCATCCTTTTTTATAAACAAGCTCAAATACCTTCTCTGCTAGGAAGCTTTCTGAGATTTCCTCGGTTGTTAAATACTCTTACCTCAGACCTCATGTCCACACTTTTTAACCACTAATGTACTCATTTTAAAACATTTTTTACACTATAGCTCTTCCAGTGTCTTATCCAGAGCCTCTACTCTAAACTCCATGCAGTAAGGACTTTGTCATACCTAAACTTTGTCTCTATCCTCAATGACTAACACAGTTTCCTATTTATGACAGACATGCTAAATAAATGATTAATGATAGAATTTTTTCCATAGGAAAATTTGAGAATCAATGTGTAAAGATTAAAATTAACATACAATAACTAAGTATGTTTTTTAAAGTTTATTAATAATAACTAAAATAAAAAAATAGCTAATCCAACTGTGGTAATTAGAAAAAGAGAGAAAGAGGGAAGAGTTACAGAACTATATAAACAATAATGTAAAGACACGCGTAAACAAAAAGGGAAAGGAATTTTGGGACAAGGAAAGAATTCTGAGAGATGAAATCCAAGATACAAAATTCCCTAATACATTTGCTTGCATTCTTTGTGAACAATTAAATGTAAAACTACTACACCATTTAGAATGGTTTACAGAATTTACAAAATGGATTTTTAGAAAATCCCAGTATTCAAAAAGGTAGAAAACCTATGTTCTCTATTCTTTCACAATTGTAATAGGAACCCAATCTTCTCTCTTTTAAAAAAGAAAAATAAAACACTTACCTTCCATTTTAGAATTGATATGAAGTTTTCATTTTCAAGGGAGAAGAGTCATAAGGGTTACACAATTGGGGCTAAGTGACTTGCCCAGCACTACACAGCTATAAGTGTCTGAGGCCAAATTTGAACCCCAAACCTCCCATTTACAAGCCTGGCTTTCTATCCACTGAGCTTCCTTGCTGCCTCCAATCTTCTTCAAGAAACAACCCATTCAGATTCTTTACTAAATAGAAAGATAATTTTCCTCTGCTGCTGATGGCAAGATTTCACTTAATTTCCCTTGTGGAGAAAGCCTTCATTAGTATATGAATTTAATTGAGGTATCCTTACATTTCAACCTAGTTAGAGACATTTCCTCTACTACTTTCCATTAACAAATCATTTATGTTTTTGATATGAGTACTCTCCCCTATATCAGCTACTCAATTTCAAGTTATACCCAATAATACATTATTTCAATAATTAACAATTTTCCATTAGTTTTATAACTTTCTATAATAAAATAATTAAATTTCATAGCATTGTAGTAACTAAAATTGCTTGATCTTTGCAAATATTACTCAATTATGGTCCTAATTCAAATCAGGTCTACACATATATGCTATTAGTCACAAACAGAAGCAGAGAAGTGTGTATGTATACACACATATGTATTATGTATACTCTACAAGCTGTAAAATATAGGCTATATATTTGAAATATATACATGTGCCTATATATTATATGTATACAATTTATGTGTGTAGATACACACAGATTTATGTTTAATCTATATATGTATAGACACTTATTTACATATGCTTATTTATATTTTACATATACATACGTGTATATGTATATATATGTGTGTGTATATATGTATACATGCCCATAGTTTAAGTTATGCAATGTGTCTTCAGTCACGCTCTCTAGAACCTGAAATATGGAGCACACTTATAACCCTAGCTCAGGGGAAGGTCCAATAAATAGTGCAATTACACCAATACACTGTGATAATCAAGATACCCCTTACAATCCTCATTATAAGTGAACTCTCTGAGAGCAGAGAGCAGGGAATACTTTTGCCTTTCTTTCTCTCTCCAATGATTAGCGTGGCATATCATATATTCATTATAAACATGTTTTTACTGACAACTTCCCAATTGATAGAGACCCCCAAATCATAGTCTCTTTAAAAAAATATTTATTAAATAACAACATGACTAGGATTTAATTTGTATCTGTGGAAAAGCTGTAGGATGATACAATTCAAAACAAAAATTAAAAAATAATCATTTTAGCTTTAATCAAGAGCTTCTGATCACTCTACTTTCTCTGAATAAAAATCTGCTATTTTCCTATCACCAAGAAAAAAAAAACATACAAACTGGCTTCTTTTGTTCAGGAATCTTTCCCTAGTCTGCATACTTCTTCATTCATCCCATCCCTATCATTCTGCCGGTGCTTTGACTTAACAGCAAGGGCAATAATAGGTGTTTAAGCCTTTAATTATCTAGACTCCTTTGCCTCAATTCAATTCTTCAAATGTTGACTATTCATTCCAAAGTATGAACTGGAAAAAAAAGTCGCTTCTCTGTGCCTGCTTCCTATTTGCTTTAAATCCAAACTGAAATGACTAGAACATGGTGGATGTCTAGCCCCACCCTTTCATCTGTCTCTGTTTCACTTTCCAATCAGGAAAAAAAAATAACACCTATTTGATGTACTTCAGAAGTACATATTTTCCTCTGGACATCTCCCTGTCCAGAGCATTGGGTCCTGCCAGCTGCCCCGGTCACCTCAGGGCTTCTTGGTACTTAGGTAAGTCAGTTGGTCTATTTGGAAATCCTGCAGTTTATAGATTTCACTAGTTTGGCTTTTTTTGCTGACAGAAAATGCTTAACCAAGCTGGTTTCTTAAGGAACATTTTTCTTCTGAACAATTTTAAACATCATACCATATTTTGCAAACAACACATTTACTACAGTTAAACTGTAGCCTCCCCATAGCATAGATCATGGGAAATACATCCCCACTCCTAGAAAAACAACTGAAGATAGATTCTACTGAGAGTAGGCCAAAATCAATATATTTATATATGAAAGAGAACACTGGAGGTCTCAGAACTTTAAATCCTATTATAGCAAATTAATATGACTAGCAAACATCTGAGGTTTCACAGGGAGTCTGTAGTGAAGCTAAGAATGCATTCCTTTATTTGTGACTCATAATGCTCTGGTATAATAGGTGTAAAAACTAAAAGCCATTGTTCTCAGAGAGAATAAAAATGCTTTTTTTACATTTTTCTCTTCTGGTTATTCCACATAATCATCTATCATACCCATTTATTAGAACAAAAAGCAAAGGAAACCTAGACAGGTTCTTGGAAATTTTTCTAGAAGGCAGAAGGTGGGCTTTCTCTCTACCCATCATCCTCTAGTTTGGCTAGGATTAATAATATATCAAAAGCCATTCAAATTCTCAATCCCTACTTTCTCAATTAACCATATGGCACTAGACAAGCTAGCATTGGTTCTGATAATAGGAGTGGTCTAAAAATCAACATGTTTTAATTTCTAAATTAAAAATGTTCTCAAAAAAATAAAGGATTGTTATCCTTTATTGGATCTTCAGCTGGGCCGTGTTCTCTAAGTCTAGGTGTTCTTCAGGGCCCTGCCCTTAGTTATTTTCTCTTCTGATTCTATATTATTCCGCTTGGTTCTGCCTTGATGATATATCTTATATATTCCTCCTCTCCTCTGACACTGCCACCATCTTGGTTCAGATCCCTATTTCTGGTTGGTTCTCCTCACTTAACTATCAAATTGAACTTTTTAAAATATATATTTGACTATATCATTTATCTATTCAATTAACTCCAATGATTCCCAATTATATGGAGGACACAAGGTATCCCAAAAGTCTTAGGGCTATTTTAAGATATTAAAACTTAAACAAGGAGCATCTGAGTGACTCAGTGGATTGAGAGCCAGACTTAGAGATGGAAGGTCCTAGGTTCAATGTGGCCTCAGACACTTTCTAGCTGTGTGATTCTGGGCAAGTCTGCTCTTCTACCTTGAAACTAATACATAGTATTGATTCTAAGACTGAAAAAAATGTTTTTAATATTTAAATGGCACTAGGATGTTTGGGATATTTTATTTAATAATCTCTGTCAGACTTCTAAAGCTCTCCATAACTTGGCTTCTCCCTAACTTTCCAGTCTTCTTACACTTTATGTAATTCAGGTATTCTGTGATCCAGTTACACTGGTTTCCTCACATAAAATACTTTATCTCCTGACTCTGCCTTTTTCACTGACCGATGCACATGCCTAGAATTATCTCATTCCTTATATATGTTTCTTGGCTTCCATAAAGGCCAGGATAAAATCCAACTCCTATAAGAATTTTCTCTCAATCTCCCTCAATCCTGATCCCTTACCCTTTTGATCATGTCTACTTTATTTTGTATATATCCTATTTGATGGTTATTTGTATCTTGTACCCTCCCCCTTGAATGCCATTGAGTGCAGGGACTCATTTTACTTTTCTCTGTATCCCTAGCACTTAGCACAGTGCTTAGCACTTAGTAGAAACTTAATAAATGCTTATTCACTTGACTAAAATACTAGTCACACTTTTTCCTACTCATTTAAATGTGAAAATTAATTTATAAACAAAAAAATTAATTTTCCATTAATGACATGACCTGAGGATGCCAAAATGTGGGTCTAGGCAATGACTTTCTAGATCTGCTGAAGCTATGGGAAAAGAGAAAACTTTGCTCACTTGTGATTAGTTCTTCAGTAGTATTTATTGTATTTTCTGGTTGGTTTCTACTTTACACCCTCTATCCCTCTTAGAATCATAGAATATGTATATATGAGCTAGAAGGGACCTAATATAATTTAATCTTAAACTGGACAGAAATTCTCTCTGTTATTCTCTATGTTATCCAGCTCCTCATCTCCAGCAATGGATGATGTCCAAGACAATCCATGGCACTCTTAGATAGCTTTAATTATTTGGAAAGGTTTCCTCATATTTATGCACAATTGGATTTTCTATAATTCCATCCATGGCTTCATGTTCTATCCCCCAGGGTCAAATGAAATCAATCTACCTCTTCTTTCATGTGACAGCCTTTAAAATACTGGAAGATCATGTCCCCCTCTATCTATCTTCTACTGGCAAAATATCTTCAATTACTTTAGCCAGTCTAATTTTCTTATCATCCTAGTCATTATCTCCTGATTAGACCCTTATTTGACATTGGTAGCATATGTAATATTTTTCCCAATAATATATCCCATTTTTTCTTGTTTTGATTATGGGAAAACTGAGGAGGACGATATGGTTAAATGATTTTCCCAGGATCTAGAACTAGTCCAAGTTAGAGTTACAATGCAAGCCCAGTGACTCTAGGACCTAAGATTCCTAAATTACTCCATGCTGATTCCTGGCTTCTAACTGGTGACTCAAAGGCTCCCTTCAGGTCCCAACTAAAATTTCACCTTTTATAAGAATCTTCTCTCAGGCCCCCTCAATGCTAGTCTTTTACCTCATTGATCATGTTCACTTTATTTTGAATATATCTTATTCTCTTGCATATTTTAACCTGATGGCCAGTGATAACAATGGGGGAAAAACATAAAGCTATGTGATTAAAACGTTTTATATAATAACCAGGAGAGTAAGAAGTAACCCAGACACAGGGATGCACACCTAGTACTCCTCGATCTATTTTACCTGATGACACAATTTGTAAGGAGACTATGGCCATCTATTTGCTCCCCTAATCTTTCTCCTAATGTTGTTTTAATAGTAATGTGAACAAAATGCACCTTCATTCTTGTTAACACAATGTAATTACCTTGCCACCCAAATCCTGCTTAAGGAATCATATTTTAGCTGGAGTCCCTCATCTGCCATAAAGTCTCCTTTCCCTAAACTTCTACAATACCCTCCTAACTTAACTCATCCCACTCATTTCTCCCTTTCCATTCTATCTTGAACTTCATGGAAATAGTATAATGAATAGGATGTAGAGTCTGGAAGATCTGGAAGACTCACAGTCCTGAGTTCAAATTTGGCTACGGACACTTACTAGATGTGTGACTGGACAAACCACTTTCCTCTGTTTGCCTCAGTTTCCTCATCTGTCAAATGAGGTGGAGAAAGAATGACAAACTACTCCAGTATCTTTACTAAGAAAATCCCAAATGGGTTCATGAAGAGTTGGATATGTCTTAAATGAATGAACAACAATGACCAGAATAACTTAGAGGATGCCTCCAAAATCTGAGAAAGATTTGTATAGCTCATCATGATTGCTCCAGGTTTATCAAGTGGGGCAACAGTATCCTAGGCTCTCTATATGGAGGCCAAACCCCCAAATTATTTGCAGTAGCATATTTTTCTAATTAGTATGATAGCTCACAGAGAAACTGTTTTTACCTAGCCTGAACTCTTTGTGTTTTAAGATCCCACTCATTTCACCATGCCTACTCACTTCGCTTATTTTGCATGAGTCCTTGGTCCTCCTTGAATTTTTAGGCCACCAACATGAGGATGGAGTTTTTATTTACACAACTAGAAATACAGATTTTTAAGTTCCAGTGCCAGTCAAAAGTAGAAAAACTTAACTTGGGGAAAAGGAGGCATACAAAGGGTAAAGTGACATTTATAAGTCCAGAAAGGTCGATGCCTGGAAGAGATTGAGAATCCTAGACCACTTCATCTCCTTCCAGACCACTCTGGCTCTTGGTAAAAATAGCATTGAAACTTGCTGCTCATCCCCCAAAGTCACATTCAATCCCCCTTTTCACATAAATATTTCATGTAAAAGAAATCCCTTCAGAGTTCTACAGCTCACAAGTACTGCTTTCAAGATGACAGATGTTCCTTTGCCCTAAGGAGACAGATTTCACTGACTGCCTCAATATAAGACTTGACCAGAGATCTCTATGATGAATGTCAGCAACAATGGTTACTCTTCTGCTTACCAGCCTATAAGTCAGGTAGTGATGAGAGAGGTAGCAGCTGCACCTCAGTTAGGTGTCATTTCATGCCATTCTTTCAAAACACGGGGAGATCTGGTTATAGCTATTTTTCTTATGGTACAGTTTGATATGTAATATTTAATTGATGATGGAATTGCCAAACTAAAATATAACATGTCTTCTGTCTTCATAGAGACTTCAATTTAGAAGTAAATACACCTCCATATACACATGTTTGTATATAGGTATGCATACATACATATGTAGTGACTACTCATTTTTTCTAATTGTATAAACTTCATTAGCATTGTTCATTTTTAAAACATCTTACTTTCCAAATCTACCCTTTCTCCTTCCCTTCCCCTGAGAGCTGACCCTCACAAAAGAATTAAATAGAAAGAAAAGGAGATAAATTATAAAAAGCAGTTCAGCAAAGCTAATCAACTCTTCACTGGAAAGTGACAATACAGGCAAAATTCCACACCCATTTCCCCCCACATCTGTAAAGAAGGAAGAGAGCTCCATTTTCTCCTTTCCTCTGCCCCCACATTTGGTCATTATAACTATAATCCATTGAGTTTCTTTTAGATTTTCCAATTACATTGTTATAGTCATTATGAGGATGTTTCCTGGTTCTCTTTCTGCATTTTCTTTGTATAAATTTTTTAATATAAATTTTCTCAAAGCTTCTTTATATTCATCATTATTTATGGCACAGTAATGTTTTGTTACATTCATGCACTACAATTTACTGTATTTAGCCATTCCCTAATAAATGGACTTCATATTTTCTTCAGACACATGACAAAATTGTTATGAAACACCATTAACCATTCAAGCCAGTCATCTAAATAAATTGGTTGAATCCTCAGAAAGGGGGTTCTTCTATGCTTCTATAGTTCCCTGACCCTCCAGTGATTTTCCTCCCCAAAATCCTATTGTTTGTGTCTACCTATTCTTATATCCACAATAGCTTCTCACCTTTGTTTTCAATGAGTTTTTAATAGTGCTTTCCTAGATGCTGACCAAACCTGAGGGGGGGGAATCTGGGTTGGGGAGGGGGCAAATGACTGGAAGAGTTAACAATCTGTATTAGAAGCATAGACTACATTTTACAAAATCCTCACATCTGTACACCAATATGCTACATAATCCTCCACATAGCCTAAGAAGAGTCAATGAAAGACAGAAAATGAGTCATAAACTTGGAATCTCTTGAAAGGGAGCTCTAGTTTCATCATGCTGCTACATAGCAACCTTTACCAAACCCTCTAACGCATCAGCTTCTCTGTATCATCTGGAGAATGAGACATCGCATCTCATGTTCCAATTCTAGAAGTCAAATGTATCCCTCTTGCTGTCGGGTTTAGATCAGGATACTTATTGCACTGAACCAGTTGTTCTCACTTTATGATTTGCTGCCTTCGCTGTTCAAAGCAAATAACCCTTGGGGTCTGCTACTAATCCTTGATGAGTTGTTTCCAGAAAATTATGGCAATAGAGCCTCTAGTAGAAGAATCTACCCACTCATTTTTCACACCATGTGCCTCTAGCTTATTAGGGAATTTGTTCTGCCTAGCAGAGAGCATATCTATGAATGAACGAGTATTTTGGAACATTTGCCATGTCTCCAGCACTTTAGTGATGGGGCAGGGAGGAAGGGCAAGGATAGAAGCAGAAGTGAAAGAGGTAAACATCCAAGGAACTGCAATCTTTTAAATAAAAGTGAAACATTAAGAGGACAATATTTCTGAGAATACTTCAAAAATTTTATGGTTATATGACCTCATCCATGATTCAACAGCCCCCACTCAGTGATACAAAGCACAACTTTTCATTCTGTATGATTCTTATACATGTCTATGTCTTGCTGATTAATGCTACAAGAAACTTTACTCAGTGGAAGAAGCAAGCTATGTATTGATTGATGCAATCAATGTTTTTCCAATTGTTTAGATCTAGTTTTTTTTTTAAACCCTTAACTTCTGTGTATTGGCTGCTAGGTGGAAGAATGGTAAGGGTGGTCAATGGGGGTCAAGTGACTTGCCCAGGGTCACAAAGCTGGGAAGTGTCTGAGGCCAGATTTGAACCTAGGACCTCCCATCACTAGGCCTGGTTCTCAATCCACTGAGCTACCCAGCTGCCCCCTGTAGGATCAATTATGATGATAGCAGGCACTTCTATAGTGCCTAACAATTAGAAGAATTATCCATTTGAATCTCACAACGACTCCATGGATGATATTGGGCATAGTCATAGTAATTGATTAGAAGTCAAAACATTGATGTTCTAAGCCCATTATTGTTCAGAATCCACTTTGAACAAATGGACTCGATGATCTCTGTGGTTACTACTAGTTAATGACTTTAACAAGATGCATGAAGGATATGCCATGCTTGTAACATGACAGACATATCGCTATACAGGCAACTATTGATTTAGTCCATCATTACCTGTTTCTTTGATGAGCACTAAGGAGGCACAGAGAAACAGGTTCAGAATTTTTTTTAAAGAGAAAGATATACATCTAGATTAAATTTGGGAAACTGCACATCTCCCTTACATCAACAACGAGCTGCTTATTGCTTCCAAAGGCACTCTCATTTATACTGATTTCCCCATGAGTCCCCCATCCCCATGATGAGAATACAGAGCTCTGAGTTACTAAACATAATTCTCTTATAAGAATCAAAATAAAGGTGACTCAAAGAACAGTGAAAAGATAAATGGTGACTGCAAATAGTCCATAGCATGTTACCAATTATAATTTTCATACAAGAAACTGGGCTGACAGAGTTGGTGTTCTGCAGAGAGTTTCATGAAAAAATAAATGGCTGACCTGAGATTGGAAACTTGGCTTTCTGACTCCAAGTCTGGGCTTCTTCTTTTATATCAAAGTGCCTCTTTTAATTAAAAAAAATGCAGTGCAAAATGCTAAACTGGATAATAGGAACAATATTATCAACAAAAGATCAGAGAAAGATGTAAACATGGGATGTCTCAAGTGAAAAGCAATATAGCTGAGTAGCTGTTTTCCACAAATCCTTCTAATCTAAGACTGTCAGGAATTAAAAGAAGCATGTGCTTAATAGGAAGCAAGTAAAAATCTCAATCTGCAAGATATGAGCAAAATACCATATATGGTACAATCTTCAAGTAATAATCATAAAGAACTGGAATATGTAAAACACTTACTATCCCCAACCCCTAGTATGGTGCCCCCTTCCTGGAAAGCAAGCAAGTTGATAGCAAGGACAGTATTTTTGTCTTTCTTTTTCTTGCTAGTACTGTACATGAGCTTGTTAGCACATGTTGTTTTGGTCATTTTGTAATTGTGGCCATTTTTTATGGCTCCATTTGGGATTTTCTTGGCAAAAATTCTGGGATGGTTTGCCATATCCTTCTGCAGTTCATTTTACCATGAGAAAAATGAGCCAACATGGTTATATGACTTCTCCAGGGTCACACAGCTATTGTGTCTAACGCCAAATTCGAATTCAGGGTTTCTTGACTCTAAGTCTAACATTATATTATGCCACTTAGCTCATAAGACAAGCTATAATCAGAATAAATTGGAAATAATTAATTATGCCTAACCTCTAGAATTAAAGGGGACAAGATGGGCACGGATGAGATATTTAAGCTTAATGAATCCAATCTATACATTGGTTTAAACTATTCTGTATGCTTATTCTCTCTTCATCTGCATAAAGAAATTTTCAGAAATGATGCATACCAGTTCTGTTTCTATTTTGTAGAGCATTTTTCTTTAGTTGGACAGCATGTCCCTCTCTTTTTATAAAGTATTTGCTCCTCTGTCTGTACATTACATGTTGCATCATTTTCCTGGAGGCATGCTATAGCAATATTTAACAATATATTAAATTATATTGCTATTAATTATTATCATTCTAATCTTTTTATGTCATTCAGATGGAAGTCATGAGAGGACAAGCTATTACCTCATTATTATTCTTTTATATTCAATGTTCTATGGATTGTTATGCAGATGGATAGATGGTTGCTTTTTGTAATTGAATAAAACTGTTGGAATTCAGTCTATCCTCAGTGGCCTCACTAAAAGTGCCTTTGAGACAATTTAGAAGTAGACAGAATGATGGTGATGTCCCCATGTGGTTTTGATTTCTTCCACTATGTTTCTACAGAGGGAAAATATTTGACTGTATATGGTTAGTAGATTATGAATATATGATATGGTAACATATTAACAGTGGCATACTTTGATTTTTTATAAATTAGCATTATGCCTAAATGAGTGTGGGGAATAGATTTGTCTGTAATAAGGCTTCTAATCTTGTAGAGTTTATTGAATTTTCAAGATGGAATTTGGACTTATGTTATGGAAATTTGGAGTCTATTTATTAATAAAAGAAGCCAAGCTTATAATTCATAATTCTGGCCACTTGATTGCATCTAAGTATTTAGAAGGTGCTAAATTTTTTGTAATCTGTGGTGACGTGTTGCACAATTTCTATAATTTCATTTTATTATCTGCAATTAGTAAATATATTTAGTTATTTAAGGACTACCTTCCAACAATACTTGAGCCAATGGCCTAGTTCTGAATTGCCATCCATTTCTGTAAACAAGATCAAATGGCAGGCATGTGGTCAAGAATTGTTGATTCTATTTATTTCTATACAAATCAGAGGAATGACACAAACCCCGAACATTTGGGTCCAGATCTGCTGTGGGGATGAGCGGATGTGTAGTTGTTAAAGAAAATAAAATATTTCTCTAGTTAAAATTGATAGGTCACGATTACCTTGACTACTTGGCAAGAGGGAGTTTCACCACGTTCCCCATTGCCCACTTTGTCCTCACCCTGCCTCTCACTTTCCAGATATCAGGTCCATGCCTCAGCTGCAGTCTTACCTTGAGCACTGCTTTACTCTGAAACAGTCATCTACCCTTGAAGAATTCTTACACTAGAACAGGGGTCGGCAACATATGGCTCTCGAGCCATATCTGGCTCTCTTGAGGACCAGATATGGCTCTTTCTGCAGGAGCCATAAAGTCCATTTTTTTTTCAGGTGCTGTTACAGGAGCGGCACTGTGAGCACTGTACGGCTCTCACGAAATTACATTTTAAAAAATGTGGCATTTATGGCTCTCACGGCCAAAAAGGTTGCCGACCCCTGCCCTAGAATGACCCTCCACCATGCCAAACTTCTATTAATGAATTTATCTTGGAACCTCTATTTTTGGAAGCATTCCTAAATCCAACCTTTATTCCCTTCTTGGCTATGTTTCTGCCTTTTTTAGATTGTAAAACCATGCCTATCTACCATGATCACACTTTTCAGTGTTGTCTTCCTCTTTTAGAATTCAAACTCCTTGAGGGAAATGACTTTGCTTTTTCTTTCTTTCTTCCTTCTTTTCTTCCTTATATTTGTATCCTCAGTATTTAACATAAGTGTACTAAAGTAGTAAAGAGTGGATGTTTAATAAATGCTTGCTGCCTTGTCTCCCTCCCCTTTTTTCCCTATAGAGTGGGTTTACCTCACTATTTATACTTAAGCTTTACAATAAAAAACCACTAGTTTCACAATAACTCAGTGGGATAATTATCACAAACTTTATTGTCTTCTTAAATATGAGGAAATTGAGGCTCAAAAGAAATGAGGTTATATCCCTCAATTCACATAGCATGGATTCAAACCCAGGGATTTTAGCTCAATGTTAAATGCTCTCTTCTGTATTACTGGGTCTTGGCCATGAGAATGGCATGCTTTTTTTATGCTCTTTATTACATATGAAATATAAAATAAATGGTCCCACATAAAAATGTCCTTTGCAATTCACACAATACCCAGGAGCAGTAGCAACCATTTCATCTGATCTATAAGTGCTCTTTCAGTTTTCACCTGTGGATGGGTTGCATTGGTAATTATTGTCAAACTATTTGTATGTTTTCAGTTCCCAAATGCAGAGCTACCTTCTTAAAAGCAGGGAAGGACAGTCCTTTTCACAACTGTTCTCAATCATCTCACAATTTATGCCCAATGAAGATGTTAACACAGTCATTCATTGTATTCCACCATAAACACATTTCATCACCCTTTTGAAAATAATGCTCATGAATGAAGTAGGAAGAAAAGTTATCTCTAAAATATAAAATATCCATCAATCAATACCAATCTAACCAGTGGCTCTTTGTATACAAGATGTCACTTTGGGGAGCCAAAAGGGTAGATAATAGTTAAGGAAACTACAATAATACTTAAGCTGCCTCAAAACTGAGAAAAGGGATGAAAATAGAAAGGGAATCAGAGAAGCTTGAAATTTTGGAATATCTCAAACCCTTTTACAATTGGAGGTCATTCTACTGTGCTTTAGATCATCAATCCATCAAGTGACAGTTCACTCCTCTTTCTTCAAGCAAGTAAATTCAAATTGTCCTTGTAAATTCCTCCACTAAAGCCTAATTGGAGACAAGGTTACTGAATGATTTCAATTTGCTGAAAATAAAATGCCCACCCTAGAACACCACACTGGCACATGTTTGATCATGGGATGTTGTCTGCACATGTCCACCTCCAAACATTTCAGAAATTAATGTTTGTGATGAAATGTGAGGCTGCGAATGAATTAAAAATTGCAGGGATATGAAATGGTTTCATTTAATTTGAACTGTCAAGCAGCCTCATTATTTTAATAAAGACATATTACTCCCTTTATGCCTTGTCTCATTACTGGCTTTGTGTTTACAGTATTGCCTACTTGCATCCCTCGCTTGGATTAAGTATTGAAAGAAATTCTTGATAAATATGCCCTGAATACTGATGAAGGTAATAACTATTTATGCGGCTCAAATACTATGTTATTGATGACCATTAAATTAAGGGAGTTGGATAGGATTGCTGCAAGGTTTCATTTTTTTCTATTATTATATTGAAGTCTTTTCTTTATCTATTTATTTATTAAATTGTTCTGAGAGATGAAAATTGACTATTACTTCTAGGATGAGAATAGAACACTAGTAGTCATTTGTGTATTGTTTGTTGTTCAACTTCACTAACAATTCAATGAATCAATTAAACCAAGCCCAGAAATGGACTATGGTACAGAGATTGAAAAAAAAAAAAAACTGAATGGGCTAAGAAGTCTGTTGTGGGTTCATCTTTTTTGAAACCCATTGGTCAAGTGAAGAATGGTCAGCTAACACTCTTGCTGACATCTCCAATCAATCATTCTTGATCGGTCATGTAACTGGAATTCTGGGCTAAAAAAAGTATGCTGTCATCTGAGTATTTTAGAGAAATGCAAAACACAATTTTGCATTTTATGTTGGGTAAAGTCCAGCATTTGTGTACTATTTAAGCATTTCCTGAAGGCTCATAAGCTGTTCAATTTTTAAAAAATAAAATAAAAATCTCAAATGAGAATCCAGATAGTTTTCTTTTTGTATCTCTCTAACTGGAGGTATATTTAAATATTAATCATATGCAAATAAAATTGGAATAAAATATGTATCTCACTGAATTCTTTATTCTTACCCAAATAGTTATATCTAAAGGGGCAAAACATTTCTTCTAATTAGAAGTGAAAATATTGTTGGTGGTGGATGAATCCCCCAATGCCTATAAAGAGTATTTGCATATGAGGGAATGAAATGTACATTTTTATTAGAATGTCTGTATTTTGAATTGAAAGCCAGGGGCTGTTTTGTTTTTTTTCACATAGTCAAAACTAAGTGGGGAAATAGATGCATAAGCACCTGGGGAATTATGGGCCCTTTAAATAGTGAACATTCATAGGCTTATAAGATAATAGATATGGAGCTAGAAAGGATCTTTATTGTTCATCCTCCCCTTGCTTTACACATGAGGAATCCAAGGACAAAAGAGGTTAAGTGACTTCCCTAAAGTCTGCTGATAGTAAATGTCAGGGTCAGGATACAAATTCTGGTTCTCTGATTTTAAAACTAATATTTTTCCACTGATCCACATGGGAAAAGAGTTCCATTTATACTGTTCGTCTTGATTTTATGTTGTGTATACATTGGCTTGCCTAAAGATGACAGGCCAGTTTTATTTCTTCAGGTAAGCAAAGCCCAGAAATAAGGGGTTGCAAAGCCAAAAATAGGAAATTCAAAACTAACACAAAGCAAAACATTTATTGAATATTCTAGCATTTCAATGCCAAATGCAGGTAATTTTCTAATCTTATATTCCTTAAGACTCAATCTTCTCATCTCTGAAATATATCATTTATTACCTGTTGATTCTTTATTTTTTACTTTGTGGAAAAAGTCAAACAGAAAGACAAAATTATCTCTAAGATTCTAAAATCTTGCAGTATTCCATTCAATTTTATGAGCACTGACTAAATATCTATTCTGTCCCTATATTTAAGTATTTGAGTTAAAAAAGAAAGGAAACTTCCTCAATAAGCTTACATTCTACTATAGGGAGCAGTATTACCATCCTTTTGCCCTTTAGAAACGGAGCTTTTAATGAGAGATCTAATAAGTGTTTAGTAGGCTCAAAATTATGAGCTTGCTGATTGCAGAGCCTTTTTATTCAGTAACAGTAAATTCTGTTATCTGATATTTACATTGCCCATCTATTTTTCTACTGAGTATGATTAATATTTTTTTTAAATCAACTAACCTTAAACCCAAGTAAACCTCAATATGATGTATTGCTTCTAAGGCAGAAGAGCAGTAAGAGCTGGACATTTGGAGTTAAGTGAATTGTCCAGTATTATACAAGTAGAAAGAATCTGAAGGTCAGATTTAAACCTAGGACTTCCCATATCCAGGACTGGCTCTCTATTCACTAAGCCACATAGCTTTCCCTCTGGGGTATAATTTTAAAAGTCAATTCTAGTATCTAATGTCTAGAGTTGATAGGAAACCATCTCACTCATTCCTAGAGATTTTCCATCATGGAAAAAATTCTGCCCCAGGACTCTTCCTGCTCTTCTTATTGGTATTTGCCTATCCAGGAGAAGTCCCTGCTTTCACTTTACTTCCAACTTTCCTGTTATCTCTCCATAATCCCATGAGCTAGTTGCCTTGCTTGATACTCTAAGAGATACCTTTTCCATCCCCATTCAAAAATCTAAAACCATAAACTATGATCAGATTCACTTTACCACTGTTCCTAAATGGGGAATGTCTACCTATTCCCTTATTTCCTATCCATTATTGCTGAGTATTTCCTGACCTGTCACTCTGTAGTCAATGCTTATCTTTGTGTGTTGCCTTCTCCTCTTCCTTGAGGGAAGAACTTTTTGAAAAAAAAATTATCTGTACCCTTAATTACTTTACCATAGTGTTTACCACAAAGTATTTAATAAATGATTTTTCATTCATTTTTTCTCACCTCATAAATTTAATAAATAACTTGTCAGATTTCACCTTTAAGGCATATCTTGGAATTCCCACCTTATCTCTTGTTTGTATAGCCACAATCTGATTTCCTGATCTCATTCCCTTTCACAAAGACTATTACAATAAACTTAAATTGGTCACCCTGACTCAAGTCTCTACCTTCTCATCAATCCATTCCCCACACAGTTGTCAAGTTGATTTTCCTAAAGCTCAGGTCTGACCCCATCTCTCTATGGCTTTAGTATACTCTGACTGTAATAGCTTCCTAATATCATTGTTGTTGTTGAGTTGTGTCTGCCTCTTCATGACCCATGCAAAGTTCTATCCTCTTCTTTTAAAGTCTGTCCAATTTCATGTTTGTAATTTCTATGACACTATCCATTTGATCCTCTGCCATACCCTTCTGATTTTGTCTTTTATCTTAACCAACATCAGGGTTTGTTCCAGTGATTCCTGCCTTTTCAATTTGTGGCCAAATTATTCAGACTTTAGCTTCAGTATTTGACCTTCCAGTGAATAGTATAACTAATCCTAATATTGCTAGGATAAATTATAAATTTTCCTGTTTATCATGGTCTTCCACAACCAATGTCCAATCTATTTTCCCAACTTTTATATGTGTTATTCCTCTTCATGTGCCCTACAGATCAGACTGATTTTTATATTATTCATACATTGTATCTCATCACTTGATTTCATGCTTTTGCATCATCTCTCCCCTTTGCCTGGAATATATTCTGTTCACAACTATGAGAATCCCTAGTTTCTTTTAAAGGCAAGTTTAAGTATCAACTTCTAATGCATTTTACCTGAACCTAATTAAAAATTTTCTATAAAGATCTATTTATTATGCACATAATATATATGGATTAAATTATTTTATGTACATATAACATGTCCTCTGATTGAATGTAAACTCCTTGAGGACAGGGGCTTCTTTGTATTTGTATCCTTAATACCTTGCATGGACACAATACTTAGATATTTAAGAAGAGCTTATTCATTTATTCCCATGTTCCCCACCTTATCTACTTCACACAACCCTAGAAGAACTTTGTAAATTGCTCAAGTCCTTGATGTTCACATCTATTTTTATGATGAAAAAACCTTATATGTTAGTTAGAATCCTTTACTACAAAAATTCTTTAACTATACTCTGAAAAAATTATATAGAAAAAATATCTAGAAAGGAAGTCGTATCCCATTTATGTTATTTTGTTGGTTCCTGAAGCTTTCACATCTGTCCCTCTTTGATGTCTTATCATGGTGTGAAGATAACCATGAGATCTTATTTTTAATCAATCAAAAACAGTTACTAAGCATTTACTATGTGCTAGGCATTATGCTACCCTCTGGGGAATCATAGACAAAAAATGAAATATCATTCACCTGCAAGAAGCTTATATTCTCACAGGGAAGACAATATATTCATGCAAAAATTTGCTACTCCAAGGGACTCAATGAAAAAAGGATATCCTTCACCATAGAAAGAACAGACAATATCTGAATGCAGATGGAAACATATCATTTTTCACTTTATTTCCTCCATGAATTTTCTTCCAGTGTAAGCACTATGTCTTTTTCACAACATGACGAACTAGGAAATAAGTGTTATATAATGTGTTCAACCAATATTATATTATCTGACCCCTTGGAGAGGAGGAAGAAGAAAAAGAATGACACAGATTTTTGGACATAGCTAATGTGAGTATTTGCTCCTCTTGGATAAACACATTTATTAGCATTTATTATATTTATATAACAAACTATACATATTATACTATTTTATGTTGTATGTTATATTATGTTATATATAAAAATACATGGTAACCAAAAAAGAAAATATATATACAAAAAGAAAAGAAGGTAATTTGTAGAGAGGGAATCAATTGCTAAGGAATCACAAAATCTTACAAATAGATATAAGGATATTTGCTTACTATTAACTGCCAGAGAGCCAGGACTCTCCTAGAAACCCTATTACAGAAAACAAGGCTTTAAACAAGAGCATCCAGAATGCACAATTTAGCCTAATCATTCATTCTTCCCCAGGTTGGCCATCATGCCTTGACTTCCTACAGCCCTGGAAATCTATAATCCATATTGCATATCTAAATCTGTGTCATATATAAAACACAAACATAAAAACTCCGTGGTTATTTAGTTAGGTTGATCAAACCTCTCATAGTCCATAGGGAAAATATAAAGGAAAGAAACCTAGGAACTCCCTTCAATCATCAAGGCTGAATGAGTTCCTGCTTCATACAGATCCATATGCATGTTCAAGCTAGTATGTTGTCATTTATTTTGCTGCAGCATAAGTGCTGTATACTTTTGCTTAAACATTATCTGTATCTTTGCAAATTGTCAGGTTTTATAAAGGTACCACAGAGTGCTAAGAAATATGTGAATTCTTTATTGACCCAATAATTAAGAAGATGCCACAAATATTTCAACTGTTTAACTACAAACTTTGTTCAGTTCAATAGTTTCCTTTGTGTTTCTTTTTGGGGGGGTCTCTGAAAAATGCACCTAAATGGCATAGTGTTACCCTGGAAGTCAGGCTATTCTAGTATATCACAAATTCTTCTAAATTCTATATAGCTAGAAGGAAATTCAGTGAGAGCCCAGAAAACTGAATAAGTGCCTTTCTTGTATTCATTCTAGGCAAATTCAACAATACTAATCTTTAGTTTGGCGACAGGGTGATATAATGACCATAGAATCATCTTCCATCAGGCTTCTAGGATTTAGGGCATAGTCTTAACTGTCCAACCCCTCACCTTTAAAGAGGAATTCCCAAGAAGGTAAACGACTCATTCAATACCACAAAGAATCTAAGTTGCAAAGCTGGGGATTAAACCCAGGTTGGTTGACTACAAATACAGTACCCTTAACAATATATAAAGCTGCTTCACATTCGCTCTCGATGTACTCAAATGACAAATGTGAAAACATGGGGTTTGATTGACATTTGCTATGACTTACTATGGTTGTACATAACTAAAAAAAAACAGCGGAGGAATGCCTCATGCTCTTTCATTCATGGGGTCCCAAATGGCCATTATTTTTAGAAGAGGACTCATTCTACTTTGTCCAGTTGAGTTGTCTTGGAAGAATCAAATGGAATGTGAGTGGTGTTCTGGGTGAGAGACAAGCTGACAGCAAAAGGAGGCCTCAAGAGTTCAAAACAGGTTCTCATGCTAAGACCTGAGAAACAGAGTTAAGGATTTAGGATTATAATGATTAAAATCAATCTTAGAGACTGTATGCTAACTTATAATTATTACCAATAGTAGTTTCAATCTGAGAAGATAAGCAAGACAGAGAGAGCACTGCCATACTTGGTCCAGTACGAGAGAAAAGAGGTTTTGGAGTTGGATAAATTAATATTTAAAGGTGTGGTTGCCAAGGAACTGAATAAATACCAATTCCTAAAATGATTTTAGTAATTTATTTACAAAATAAAAGAAAGAGCAGAAGTAGAGAGATGAGAAGAGGGTAGAGTAAAAGATCTAACTTAATGAACTAGATTTGTAATCAAATCTGGCTTTACTCCAGCAGGGCTCCAGATGCCCAGCTGGAGAGCCTAAAAGTCAATTAACAAGGGGTTTAGTCACAAGGGCTTCTCCCAATCAAGGGTCCCTCCAGAGGCTAAGGTAGTCAGTCTTCTTCATTCACCACATGTAGTCCTAAGGGAAAGATTTAGGAACAGTCTCACCAAGGTCTTAGGGTCCCAGGTCTAGTGCTCCCCAGGTCCAAGCCATGAACAAGAAAAAGAAGGTTGAACTCACTGAACTCTCTTTTAAAGGGGCTTCTTTTGTGTCACTTCCTGTGCCTTCCTCTTAGTTTACATGTCCAATCACAACAGATGCTTTTCTTAGGACTGCCCAGGAGGCAGTCAGTAAATTTTGATTTGTCACTCATTCTAGCACAGGTGGATCACAAACCTCCCAACTTGTGAGTTAAGTGGGGATGTTCTCACCTTTTGTGATTAGATTAAGGATTGACAGGGCAGATTTAATTTCATTATCACAGTCCTCTCTCTTATAAGACCCATGATATCACTTCTCCTATGTCTCTAATTGGCCAGGATTCACATTGGTGGGGTCCACAATTTTGGAGTCTAGACAGGTCACCTACAGGGATTTCTTGATATGTACTTCTCAGACTTTTACCAGCCCCACCTTCTACCAGAAGACCACATAGGCACGAGATATGTGGTCAGTCAAAGCAGGGGCTGGTCTGAAGAATATGGTTTTCAAACTGAACAAAAATGAGCATATTTTTAATTATACTTACACAGGATAAAGCATATCTAGCAAATCACAACTGAGAACAGCAAAATAAAAAGGTCAATCACATTGTCAAACTAGTGATTAGCACAATATAATATGAATTTAATTAATTTGAGCTCAGCAATACCAGACAAAGGAGGAAAGTGGAAACTATTTCACTGTTTGTTGACTGATTAAAAAATAATAATCCTTGGTCATTTCCACACCTGATGAGACATCACGGCAGAACATTTATAGAAACTACTATAAGCATCTAAATAATTTAGGCAGGCTACAATTAGTTATGCAAGTTGTATATAAAGGGAGGAGAGAAATGGAAAGCATTAAAATCCTGATTCTCACAAATTGGATGGTGGCAGTGATATTGGTAGTAATGTAAGCTGACCTTATATGATACTCTAGGAGTTACATACATTATCTCATTTGTCTCAACAGCCCTTTGAGGTAGGTGCTATTATTATTTCCATTTAACGAGTTATTAAAAAAAATACTGAGGCAGATTCAGTGACTTGCCTAGGATCATAGCTAGTAAGTGACACAAGTAGGATTGGAACTTAGATTTTCTTGACTCAATGTCCAGAACTCTTTCTATTCTGCTATGAAGAAATCAATATACTGGTTTCTATGAATAATTTTGCACAAACTCCCTCTGTGAAAAAGCAATAAAATCAATTTTTACATAACCCAAACTATTGGTAATTTTTCTTTTTTCTACTTTAAATTAAACCTAACTCTGTTTCTTTACAGATCTCACCATCTGGCTACCATTTTTCCATGTGATAGTCTTTAAAAATTGGAAGAAAGCTCCACTAAATGTTTTCATTTCAGGACTAAACATTACAGTTTAATTTTAAGAGCTTTTTTATTTCCTTAATTTAATAAACATGAATAAATAAAGCATTTTAATATAGAGAACAGAAAAGAGATAATTTCATATGAAATTGTCAATACATTATGTGTATCTTTTTTTTCTTTTAAGTATAAATTCAACACATAGCTTTCAAAACTGACTTATTTATCTCTGTTTCCTTCTAGCCTTCCTTCTGTTCTTTCCCATACATTCTCAAAAATGTCTTAATAACTTTTTTATTCTCTTTATTTATTTATTTATTTTGTTTGTGTGGACAGGTGGATACTATTACCATATCCTCTTTTCCTCTCACTTTCCTTGGCTCCCAAATTAATGGGAAAAGAAATAGAAAAAGCATAAAATCCTTCTATTAAATATGCATAATCAATAAAAACAGATTCTTCCACCTGAGGAGGTGAAAATCTATTTACAGATAGAGAGCTAAGAAAAATACATTGGTAAAACATAGAATCCTAGCAAACACTCTACCTTTTTATGATTTTTTTAGTCTTGTGTTTGAAAATTAACTATTCTATTTAGCTCTAGTCTTTTCAATAGAAATACCTTAATGTCCTCTTAAATTAAATGTTCATTCTCCACCTGAAGGATTATGCTCAGTTTCACTGGGCAGATTATTTTCATTATAATCCTATCTCCTTTGCCTTTTGAAACATCATATCTTGGAATCAGCAAGGGTCGGGAGCTTCCAGAGCTCTCAGTCCTCAGACCCAGAAAATAAGCTGAGAATAACATCAAGCAAGGACCAAAGCTTAAGAAGGTACCCCAACTTCCCAGAAAACAGAGCCTACCTATAATTATATTGGAAAAATGAGCAAATAACAACAAAAAAAACCCTAACTATAAAGAATTTTAATGGAGACAAAGAGAGATGTATAGACACAGAAGGGGACAGTGAAAGCAAAGGAAACAGATGTGAAGTACAAAAGAAAAATATGGATTTGATACAAATTCTTTAAGAGCTCAAGAAGGACTTCAAAAAACAATTAATAGAGGCAGAGGAAAAGCGGGGAAGAGAAATGAAAGTGATTCAAGAAGAAATAGGCCAATGGAAAAAGGAGAAACAAAAACTGACAAAAGGAAAATCAGGCTTTAAAAATCAGAATTGACCACCTAGAAATGATTTCATGAGAAATCAGGAAACAATAAAGCAGAATCAAAGGAATGAAAAAAGAGGAAACCATGAAATATTGAAAAATAAACTGACATAGAAAATAGATCTAGGAGAGAAAATTTGAGAAGCCATGATCAAGAAAAAATCTTGGACATCATATTACAAAAAATCATCAAAGATAACTGCCCAGAGATCCTCAAACAACAAAATAAAATTGAAATTGAAAGAATTCATAGATCACCTCCAAAAAGAAATCCTCAAATGACAACTTTAAGGAATATAATAGCTAAATTCAAGAGCCACCAAACTTAGGAGAAAATTACTCAATCAGTCAGAAAGAAAACATTCAAATACCATGGAGCTACAATCAGGATCACACAGGACTTAGCAGCTTCTACATTAAAGGATCAAAAAGTATGAGATATGACATTCAGGAAAGCAAAAGATTTTGGTTTAAAACTCAGTATCATCAATCCAGAAAAACTATGTATATTTTTTTCAGGGAAAAATGGGCATTCAATAAGATAGACAATTTCCAAGCATTCCTGAGGAATAAGCCAAACCTAAACAAAAAATTTGAAGTCCAAATATGAGACACAAGAGAAGCCCCAAAAGAAAGGAAATATGACGATAAGCTTGCAAATCAATGAATGAAATCATCCATCTTCAATATGTTCCTTATAAAAAATTTGCTGTAAAATCTATTTCATCACATTCCATCTTTCACTTTAGAAATAAAACCTGCCTGTTTGCTTCTAAGTTCTTAGGACCCTTCTCTTCTTCTGACCCACATCTGTCAAAGGTGAGGGAATTTTAGCATTTTCCTTCCTTCATAAGGGAAACCCTCCTCTTAGATGGCATGAGTTCCAAGGAAGCTTTGTTTTCTAAATTGGGATCTGCGAATGCTGAGGGTCTTCTATGCCCCTTAGATAGATAGATAGATAGATAGATAGATAGATAGATAGATAGATAGATAGACAGAAAGATAGACAGACAGTCAGACAGACAGAGGGAAAGGGAGAGAGAACATTGCCTATGTGGTTGATGTGTCCACATACGTCTATCTAGTATAAACCTAGTAATATATATATATATATTAGACTATGAACTCCTTGAGGGTGGAGATAATTCCTGTCTTCCTTTGTGTCCAGTGTATTACAGAGTGCCTGGCATGTAGTAAGTTCTTAATAAATTCCTGTTGACCAATTTTTAAAAATTAAAATTAAATATGATATCCTAAGTCATGTTATTTTTTTAAACCCTTACCTTCCGTCTTGGAGTCAATACCATGTATTGGTTCCAAGGCAAAAGAGTGGTAAGGGTAGGCAATGGGGGTCAAGTGACTTGCCCAGGGTCACACAGCTGGGAAGTGTCTGAGACCAAATTTGAAACTAGGACCTCCCATCTCTAGGCCTGGCTCTCAATCCACTGAGCTACCCAGCTGCCCCCTAAGTCATGTTATTTTATAACGTGCAACCTGCTAAATCTTATATGACGTTGATTATTGCTCTACAATACTTGAATTGCTTCTTTCTGATTGCTTGTAATATTTTCTCTTTTACTTGGCAGTTATGGAGTTTGGCTATAGTTTGGAGATTTCTTTGAGGAGATGATCATTGGGTTCTTTTCATTTGTATTTTACTCTCTGGATCTAAGATTTCAGGGAGTTTTACTAGGGTAATTTTTTGAAATCGGATTCCAAGATATTTCTTATGATCATGGTTTTCAGGTAGTTCAATTATTTTTAAAACTCTCCTCAATCTATTTTCCAATTGAGTTATTTTTGTGATGAGATATTTCCAACTTTCTTCTATACTTTACATCATTTTGACTCTTTTATTGTTTCCTGTTGACTCACTGAGTCATTTATTTCCACTCACCCAATTCTAATTCTTAAGTAATTATTTTCTTCAGTGAATTTTTTGTATCTCCCTTTCCATTGGCTGATTCTGCTTTTTTAAAATTTTCATTTAATTTCAAGTTTTCCCCTTCAGTGGATTTTTCTGTGCCCTTTTACCATTTGGATAATTTTGCTTTTAAGATATTGTTTTCTTCAGCAATTTTTAGTGTCTCTTTTACCAAGCAGTCAATGCTCTTATAATTTTCTAGCATCACAATCATTTCTTTCCCCATTTTTTCCATAATTGCTCTTATCTATTCAACTCATTTAACAACTCTGTTTGGCCTTGTGTCAAATTAGCATTCTTCTTTGAGGTTTTGAGTATAGCTATTTTCACATTGTTGACTTCTTTTGAAATTGGATCTTGGTCTTTCTGCCAACATAGTAACTTTTTTGGCCAAGTTTTTTTTATTGTTTGCTCAATTTCCCAGTCAATTTCTTAGCTTGTGGTTTTATATTAAAATGAGACTATGCTTACCTGGGACTGGGAAGATGCTATCTGTCCCATGCTTCATGTTTTTTTTTTTTAAACCCTTGTACTTCAGTGTATTGTCTCATAGGTGGAAGATTGGTAAGGGTGGGCAATGGGGGTCAAGTGACTTGCCCAGGGTCACACAGCTGGGAAGTGGCTAAGGCTGGGTTTGAACCTAGGACCTCCTGTCTCTAGGCCTGACTCTCACTCCACTGAGCTACCCAGCTGCCCCCACCCCATACTTCATGTTTTAATGTGCTACTATTTTCAGACTTAATTCTGTGGGTCTGCAAGTTTTCAATACTTCCAGTGTGGTGTGATATGGTGGAGAGCAGTGACGTAGTCACTATTCTCCTCCTCTGCGCTTTGGTCTTTACCCAGGAAGAGTCCTTGGTCCCCTCCAGATACAAGAGCTAGTTCTCCTCTTGCCCCTGGAACTGTGATCTCCTCCAGTGATGAGCACTAACACTCCTCTGTGCTTTGAAACTGTGTCTTTGTTCCCTTGTGACCAACTACAATCATTTCTCTCTGCCATGAAATGACCACCCAGGACTGCATATGGGCAATAAGTTTGCTCATCATCACCAGCAGCTTCCAGTGCCAGCAAAAGGTCCCCTGTAATGTCTTTCTGACCATTTGTCTGTTCCCATATATTCTCTGAAGTGATAGGTCTCAAAGCTAGTGTGCTATTATCACTTTTGGGACCACCTCCAAGGTCCACATTTGGTGCTGCCACTCCTGTGCTTTGAGCTAGCTCACACCCTGTTGTCACAGACCTTTCATGTCAACCTCCTATGTTCTCTTAGGCTAGAAAAAGGTATCACCTTGTCCTTTTGTTGACTCTACCATTCCAAAATTTGATTGGAAGTATCATTTTCGATTTGTTTGGAGGGCAATGCCAGGAAAATTTGCCTGGGTTACTGCCTCTAAGTTGCCATATTGCCATTCCTAATTCTTTAAAAACATTTCACTCTCAATGTAGATCAAAATTACATTATCTTTCTAGCTTGCCTTATTAGTCCACTCACTCAAATTGACCTTTTTCCACCAAAAATTCCTGGACTTTTAAAAAAGAAAACATTTAGTAGATCCATACATTCATGATGTATTTGTAAAATCAATTTTTGAACCATATACATTGAAGTAAAAAATAAATATGTAGGTAAGGCTAGGTGGATTTCTGGATGCTTAGATGATATGGGTCTTAGGGCCAGTTATCAGAAGTCCTTAGGTTTGGGAAGGCTTCCAGAAAGAAACTGACAAGTTACCACACTGATGTTAACACTGATGTTAATATAAATAACTTTTATTTAAACTAGGACAGATAGGGGAAGGGGATTGGAATAATCTGACTGAGTATGGAAACTAATTCTTCCCACCAAAATCCAATAGGTTTGAACAGATGTTAACTACACTGAATCTCTACCTATAGATCCCAGCTACCTATACTATCTCCTAACCAGAATCCCCTCCTTTGCTAGAAATCAGAGTAAGGGAAGGCTGGAAGATACACAGGTCCACAGGGTCAAGAAGGGAGACGTCTCATAGACGGGTGTCCTCTGGAGTTTGGCAGGAGTCCTGTAGAAATCACAGCAGTAACAGGAACACACAAGAACAGATATAATGCAATAAGAAGGGGAATAGTGGTTTAACTCATACAGTCCACCTGTGGAGTTTAAAACCAATCTCAACCACTTCCCAGAAGGTAAAAGGTTTGTAGGAAAAATCCACAAACACACACTGTCTTCTCCAGAGAGCCAGTCCCAGCAGAGTCACAGTCTCCAGGAGTTCTCGAATTCTCTCTCTGCCTCTGCTTTGGCACCTCTTGCTTTCCCTATGATTTCCTTATAACAATATGACTTTAATTTTCCTATATTAAATTTCATCATATTTTAGATTTAGCTTGTTCCTGCAGCCCAATGGTATTAAACTCAAGCAGAAACATGGGCCAATAAACCATTAAGAAATATCCTTGTGAGCTGTATATTTATGTAAAAACTGTTGTATTAATATTACTTGTTATGTTGTATTTAGATTTATTTTATTAAATGATTTAATTACATTTTTATTTTGTTTGAGTTGTACTTTGGATGGTTATAGGATTGTGTAGGGTGATCTGTGGGCTGCATGTGATACCTCTTGTTTGATATCTCTGGTATAGATTCTCAATATAATTTTGGATTCTGTATCAGTGATCCATTGGGTATATTCTCTAGCTTTATGTCATCTGCAAATTTAATGAACATGCAATCTATCCTCTAATCCAAGTCATTGATTAAAGGGTTACATCTCTTAGGGCTGAACAAAAATCCCTGGGAACATCTATCAGAAAACTTTTTTTTTTCTCAATTAATAGTAAAGAATTAACATGACAACTTCCTAGATCTAGCCACTAAACCAATTCCAAATCTACCATAGAGAAGGCATTTACCTTGATGATATAGGACCAAACAAAATCAAGCTAATAAAGTATAAAAATGAAAGAAAAGAAAAATTATAATTTAAAGATACTATTATATTCTATTGTTAACACAATGTCTGTAAGTGTTTAGTACAACCCTTAAAGGTGCCATAATGTAGAAAGTCCATGAATTTGCCACCCAAAAGTAGTCATAAGCCAGATTAAACCTAACTTATTGTATCCCATCAATTTACTCAAGTTTTTTACAAAAAAAAATGTCAGACTGGATGTTTCACTGATCAATCAACTAAAAAGAACCGTACATATGCACCAGGATTTGTAGCTAGGGACCATCTAAAGCCATGGTGAATTTAAGGCACATGTGCCAAAGAGGGCATGCAGAACACTCTAAGGGGCATGCATGCCATTGCCTGCCAGAGTTCATTGCTAAAAAGGCAGAGGGACTCAAGCAAAGCTGCTCCCTTCTACCTCCCTGCCTTTCTGCCCTCCAGCCCAATGGGAGTGTTTTCTCCCTCTCCTGTGCGGAGTAAGGGGGATAAGGTGCATTTGTTTTTGTGGGGAGAGACATGGCACATGGTATTTGGGGGGGCAGGAGGTGGGCATTGCACAAGTCTCTAAAAGATTCACCGTCATTGAACTAATGTCATGGGCAGTTAAAATGAGATATAATGGAACTTGGACCTATGGATAAAATCCTAAGAAAAAAGGTTATAGAGAACTGTACTTAGAGTAAATTCACATTTTATTCATATAATGCTGTTAAGAGCTGGACTAAGTATAAAAGGAGGGTTGGAGTTAGAACCAAAGGATTCAGTGCAAATTCTGGTGCCATCACTCACTTATCTGGTTTATCTTGGGCAAATCACTCAACCTCTCTGTATCACAGTTTCCTTATCTCTAAAAAAAGGAAATAAATTGGTGTTTGTTACCTCTAGGTAATCTACACAGTTGTAAATCATTTATCCTATGCGTGACACCCCAAAAGTTCCCCCACAAATTATTCCAGATGATGATCCAGATTCCCAATTATTGGTGGAGCTAATAATTATGAAGCTAAACTCTATATGGAAATGTGTGATTCCTTCCTGGAGGATGTTTGAGGCCAAAAAAAACTCTACTTTTTAAACTAATGACACAATGTTAAATGCTATAGATCCCAAATCAATCCTTCCTATTTCAGTGCATTAAAAAAGATTCAGAAATTCAATTTAGCACCAAAATCTGCCTCATTCTTTAAAAGGCACTAGTTAATTTACTCTGAAATGCTACCTTCAAGTTATTAGTGATCAAATTTCATGTTTGTGGTGATAAACTAAAAAAATGCCACCTTATATTATTCCATATTATTATTAATAATAATTCTTTTATTCAGGTCACTGCAGTCAAGTCATTTTATTTTTAGGTAAATTCAAGAAGGAAAGAATGGCGTTTCCATATACTTGAGCTCAGGAAAATGTCTGCTTTTCTGTTATGCTCTACTTAAAAAATAGATCTTGAACATCATAAATTAGAATGATTTTAGCTTGCTACATAAAATTCTGGTTGCAACCATACCTATTACTGCAGACTATGACCTTGGATCTTTAGAGTAATATGGATGCTAAGAAATCATTAGATCTTACCACCTTAGTTTTTCTGGTGAAGAAATAGAGTCCCAGAGAAACTTGGCAACACAAATCTAGTTAGGGGAAATTTCTGGATTCTGAATTTAGTTACCTATCCACTATAAAAGACATTATTAGCTTACTTCTTGGTTCAAAAATAATTTGATCTGCCTTCTGTTTTCTTTCTCTGAGTGTATCCATTTCCAAAATAAAGTAAAATGTGCCAAATAATCATGACTTACCAATCAACACCGTCATGTAGTCAGAATAAACTTGTGAAGTCACAAAATTTGTCTATGAAAAACTATATCATAAGGATATTATAAATATGACTGTGTATTGAGTGTGTCTGAGAATTTATTTTAATGCTCACATTTGAAGCTGTATATCCATTTGAACTAAGGACATTTGATTTATCAAATACTGAAACTCAGAAGATAAAGGGAAAATCTCTATAATAATAACCTTGTCTCATAGGTAAATTCTCAAATTAAGAGAATTTACAGGCATCACATTGATCTTCATCATGTGTGCCTGATGGCAAATATGGCTTTTATTTTTCAAATTTGATTGTTTGCAGTCTATTTTGCCTCCACAAGATTCTGCCAAATTGTCTAATCTTCTAAGTGATTTATCTGCAATTCCAAAGAACTCAAGGCTTTAAAGCTATGGTCCAAAGGTATCTTTCTCAACAAATAGATTAAATGGATTTCTGTCTCTGGCCATAGCAGTTCTCTCTTCATGGAGATGTCCAAATCCAAAGGTTTGATTACATAGCATCCAGATTATGTAATCTCCAGTGAACAAAAGAACATTAGATTCTGTCTTCTCTCTTGTGTAATATCCCCATGGGATGACTTGTACTTTCTGGTGCTTCTAAATGATTCTCACAGAACAAATCAAGGAAAGCTAGCTCTGGTTCTAACTGAAGGGATGGAACAATTAAGATACAGAATCAACTGTTGCACCATCTCATCTTTTAATTGTGTGTTGAAATGTTTGATGGTCTTATCATAGTCCAACAACCATTGTTCCTTACTGTGGCGTTATGTGATAAGCCAGCATTCTGAAACGTGCAAGATCCTTTATGATTTTCACTAAAGAAAAGTAAAATCCAACACAAGTATTTTTTCCTATTAAAAAAAACGTAGAGTGACTTCACACCAATATGTACATCCATTAAGAACTGATTAGTTCATGTATTACATAAAATAATAGCTCCTTCTAATATAAAGAACAAATGATATTTTCTTATATTTTCTTTTTTTGTCTGTGGAGGCAGAAGAGGAGCTGGATTTTTTATATCATGGGTAGGATAGGGTAGGATAGGAAATTCAGAAAATTTCCTCTGTTTGGCAGCTGACTTACATATTTACCTGAGAGTGCCGAGAGGTTAAGTGACTCTGCAAAATTGTGTTAGCCAAGGGCATTTCTGTGCTTTTCTGCTCATGTCACTGAACATGGTCATCCCAGCATGGGGATCAGTTTAGCTGAATCACTTGTGTTGAATTTGGAGTTGGGAAGCACTGACATCTGCCTCGGATGCTTACTATTTAGGTAACTCTTGACTAGTTATTTATCATCTCTTAAGTCTCAATTTCCTCATTTGTCAAATAGGAATATTAATAGCACCTCCCTTGCAAGGTAAGATTAGGCGAGCAAAAGAACTAACACACTCAAATCATCTTGCAACCCTTGAGGTGATATATATATATATAAATTGATTGTTGTTTTGTTGTTGTTGCAGTGAAATCTGACCCATGATCATGGTTGTGATAGAGGATGGAATTATGACTGATTTAATGAGGGAGACGGGATGTGAAAGAAAAGAATAAAAAGTAATACAGATGAGTTTGAGTGGGTATTGAGTGCAAGTATAACACTGAAGAATAAAATGAGGAGAAAAGGGCATATAGTGTTCTTCTATGGAACAAGACTAAATTGTAGACAAAGGAAGTAGGTACTAAGACCAGAGAAAGGCAAGACAGTCCTGATTTTCTTATTATCCAGGAAGCTGATAGATGCCACATGCCAGCTCAGGTTCCCATAGGATGATAACTGCTTTTGGAGAATGATGAAGAGAGAGATCTAGCAGATATAGTTATCTAATTTGCAATGTAATGAGCACTTCATGGAAAAAGAGCTTTTGGGAGATGTCAACTGATACTGGGTGTAGATGTAAAAGTGCTTGGGTTGGAAAGTCATGGAAAAGGTGTAGATTGATTATATTTTCTCCACTTTCATCAACCACATCTTTTTTTTTTTTATTTCAGCCACTTGTAGGTTTACATTAGATATTAAGATCATCATACTCTATCTCTATTATCTTGCATTCACAACTGCTCTCTAATCCTAATCTTCAATGCTTCCTTCTCTCCTTTCTTGCCCCTTTTTAAATCTATTCTTCATCCTCACAGTGACCTTTGGACCAGTCATCTCTACCTGCCCATCACTCATGCTCAGGTACAACTCTTTGTACACCTGACCTCATAACTAACCAGTTGACCTACTCTCTGCCTTCCACATCTTGCAATACAATGATTTATCACCTGTGAATCTTCCAACATGGGTAAACTCAAGCATCCATACTGACTGCTCCTACCACCATTCATTTGAATATTTCTGGAGAAAGTAGATAAATGTGTTATTTGCATTCACTACATATTCATGTTATCTTAATTGGTACCTGTCTGCTGCACATCAGTCACTCTACCACGTCTCTAATGGTGGTAGTTAGGCTATTTCGACACTTCTCTTTCAGCCCCACACATCATGAAAAACTTCAGCTACCCTGCTTCCCACATTAGAATTACTTTATATCATTATCCAAACTCTGTTCCAGTCTCTGAGGAATACCTATGTGCATCTATGCGTATGTGTCTGCATATATACCATGCATTGACAAAGAGGAAGCAAAATATTACAAATGCTACGTTGACTTCTTTTTTTAACCTAGTAAATCAATGAACAGACTTAGCAAAGAAACAGGCATTAAATAAATCCTTAGCAATCATCAGAATAAGTAAATATTATAGCAAACCACATCATGAAAAGACAGAAATACATTTTTTTCTTAAAATCATTACAAAATACACAAAATATCTAGGAGAAAACTAACCTATCAAGATCTATACATGGAATTTACTAAGTAAAATTATTAAACCACTTTTTTAAAGAAATAAAAGAGGAAAGAAATGCAGTGTTCCTGACAGGTCCCTAGTATTATTTTTTAAAAGATTACTTACATTAATATCATGTAATCTTTTATTAATTGATTGATTGAGTATTTTATAGAATTAGACAAAATAATGATGAAGTTCATAGAGAAGAATAAAAGTTCAGGAATTTCAAGAGAAATTATGAAAAATATGGTAATAAATCAGAACAAACATTATTACCAAGTCCAAAATTATACTGTGAGGCAGGTAGTTAGATAGAGTCCCAGGCCTAGAGTTAGGAAAACTCGTCTCCCTGAGTTCAAATTTGGCCTCAAACATTTAGTAGATGTATGACCCTAGGCAAACACTTAGCCCTTTTTACCTACTGTTTTTTCATCTGTAAAATGAGCTAGAGAAGGAAATGGCAAACCACTCCATTATCTTTGCCAAGAAAATGGGTCATAAAGAGTCAGAGATGAATGGAACAACTGAATGCCAACAGACATAACATATATATATGTGTGTATATATATGTATAGTATATGTATAAATTCTATACATATATAAAATGTATATGTAGTATATATATTCTATATACATATAAGACATATATGTGTGTATATATAAATTATATGTATATATAATATATATTTGTATATATAAATATATATAATTTATATTGCTATATTATGCTACATTACATTTATTTTCCAGGTATCAAATAGTATTGACTTAAAAAAAAGGAAAAATGTAAAAAGATCAATGGGATATAATAAATGAGCAATTTCAAGAAGTAAACAAATACAGAAAGTAAAGTAGCATAGTATAAATTTGATATACTGAGGGAGGGCTTTTTATTCAAGACATATTATCAGATTGGCCAATTCGACAATAAAGGAAAATAAGAAATGTTGGATGGAATGTGGCAAAATTGGGACACTCATGAATTGCTGGTGGAGTTGTGAATTGATTCAGCCACTCTTGATGGCAATTTGGAATTATGCCCAAAAGGCAATAACAGAATGCATACCTTTTGATCTAAAACTATCACTATTAGGTCTCTATCCCAAAGAATTGGTGTTTTGTTTTGTTTTGTTTTTTAATAGTGAAACTATTTATTTTTTAAACATTTATTAATATTTATTTTTTAGAAAAGTTAACGTGGTTACATGATTCATGCTCCTACTTTCCCCTTCACCCCCCGCACTCCCCCCACCCATGGCCACTAGTTTTGTCATGTGTCCTTGATCAAGACCAATTTCCAAATTGATGGTAGTTGCATTGGTGTGGTAGTT
>NC_058134.1:52586422-52654269 GCF_016433145.1 Gracilinanus agilis | reverse complement strand
ATATATATATAAATTTATATATATATAAAACACAAACCAATTTTAACAGGCAAAAGGGGACTATTTCATTCTAGGAGTATCTAATGGACATAAATAGTGTGACCAAAGACACAGAAAGGGAAGAGGATCTGACCAGAAGTGGAAAGAGTAAGTAGTCCAATTTGGCTAGAACTAAACTATATGAAATGGAGTTGTATAAGATAAGATTGAAAGGGAAGGGAGAATCAGGTTTTTGTAGGCACTGAATTTCAGAATAAAGACATCAAATTTGCTTTGGTAGTTAATGGAGAGCTAAGAAATTTTGATCTGAGGAGTAAAATAGTCACAGCAGTGCATTAGAAAATTATCCAGGAAGTATTATGAAGGAAGAATAAGACAGAGTATGAGAGAAATGGACCCCTTAGAGGGGTCCAGGGAAGAGATAATAAAAGTCCAAAATGAAGGAGGAGATGTTGTTTTTGAAGGTTAAAATAAAAGAGCACCAAATATATGCAAGAGGTTAAGTTTTAAAATCCAAAACAGACTTAGAAAATTAAGAGAATTTGATAACTCACTGGATTGATTAGGACATCTATTCAGACATTAATTAAGCACACGTCATGTAGAATACTATGTTTGCTGCTGAAGGAAATTCAAAATTTAAGTAAGACATGATCTCTGCTTTCATGATACTTGCAGTTTATTTGGGTGAACAGTAGAATGGGTACAAATATCTATATTACAGAATAACAGATCACAAGTATATTGCATAAGTATATTTAGAATAAAGAAAAAGATGACTTTAAGGTGTCAGTCCTGGGAGACTGGCAGAATGAAAGTCTCATCAATATGAGGAGAGAAGTTGGACAAGTTTTGGGGGAACAAGCTTTTTTGGTGAGATGGCTTCAATTTTAGATGTAAGGAGTTTGAGGTTCTAATGATATCTCATGGATAAATTCAGCAGATTAGAAATATAGGTGAGGAGCTCTGTGGATAGATTGAAATATGTGTGTAAACACATATATGTAGGTATACATACATGTATGCATTGATACACATATACATAAATATGTGTACATATAATTTTAGGGTAATGTGAATAAAGGTAGGAATCTGATCAATTGCTGTAAGTTATATTGGGGGAAAGGAGAGAAAGAGGGGAGAGGGAGAAAGAGAAAAAGGAAGAGGGAGGGAAGAAAAAAGGAGAAAGGAAAGGAAGAGGGAAGGAATGGGCAGGGAGAAAGAAGAGAATCAAGTCTAAAACATTGGCAAACATTTATGGTTAAGGGATAAGGTGCTAATAGGAGCTAGTCAGATAAAAAGATAAAGAAATAAAAGAGAATCATTAATAACTCCAAATTACTCCCCTCACTACTTTTCCCTTATGTGAGCCAAAAGATTTTAGAATTTTAAGGGTTAAATTAGGGTTTTGAAAAAAAATAAAAGAGCAGTTTTTAATAACTTAAGTTTTTAATGAGAATATAGTAGAGTTGTAAATTAATATTATCCCTTTAAACCAGCAAAAAAAGAAAACTTCTAGCTACTTTTAACAATTAACAAATTAGTTTAATTAAAAATAGAAATAGTGAAAGAATATAGTAAAATGTATATAGTAAAGGAGGGAAGTATAGGAAAGAGGTAAAGAAATTGCCTAATGTCTATACTAGTTATCCTATAACTATCTATAACTGTCTATATCTACAGCTAATAACAACCACCCCACAAAGTTTCATCCCAATCCAGCCAATCAAAACTAACCCAATCAGTGTTTGATCCAACCCCAATTAGATCTGTCAACAAAGACCAGCCACCTTCCAAAAAGTTCAAGGAATGAAAAAAAACCTAACAGCCCAACGAAAAGCCCAAAACCCAAAAGGCAAAAAGCCCTCTCAGTAAGCTCAGGCCTGCCTTTATATTCCAGCAACTAAGAGCCAACCACCAATTATACACCAACTCACACCACCAGCAACCAACCCCCAAAGACCAATTCACACCCAGCAGCCAACATCCCTGCAACTTACAGCCCTCTCAGCAACTGACAAACTGACCTTTGACCAACTGATGCTCTTCCCCTTTTATTTACCTTCTCCTATCTCACTTCCTGTCTCTATGGTTCCTCCTTCCTGTCTCTATAGGTCCTCCTTCCTGTCTCTATGGTTTCTACTTCCTGTCACTGTGGGTTGGTTAATTCCTAAACATCTCTATGAAAAGAGAACCTCCAGGTCCCCCATTAAATCAGAGAAAAGGAATAAAGAATCCCTTTTTTACAGAATATAACAGCATACAATTTAATTTGGTAGTAAAGCAGAAATATAGAGATGTGAGAATATTCCTTTATATCAATGCCTTAAGCACAAATGTGGTATAATATTCTAATTTTCCTGTTTTTGAACAAAGATTAGTAGATTTTAGAATCAAAAGAAAGTAAAATAACAGTGAAGAAATCAAGAAAGGAGAAAATATAAAGGAAGGGCACTCAACAGTATCAAATAATACAGGGTAATCAAAGATAAAAATGATTAAAAGCCAATATTCAGTTTGGAAGATTTCTGGTAAATTTAAGTGTGTGTGATTGTGTATGTAGAGAGCACATTATAAGGCTTTTCATTCCTAGTGACACAGTATCTCTAATAATTAGGCACCTAAATATTTGTTGGTGAAGATAGGATCAAAGATTTAGAAATAGAGGGGAACTCAAAGTCTATCTAATGCAATCCCTCATTTTATAGATTAGAAAACTAAAGAGTAGGGAAGGTAAGTGATTTGTCAAAGGTCACATTGAGGCAATATTTGAACCTGGGTCTTTAGACTCCAGAGGCAAGATTCTTTCTATTGTACCCTACTGACTTCCTATAAAGATTTAGAATTGGGATGACATGGGAGAAAATAGGATAGACAAGAACAATTTTAGTCAAGTTTTAGGAAATGAAACCACCTTATCTAAAATAAGAGTTTTGAACAAATAATCTAGAAAGTCTTGTTTGTTCATGTATTCATGTGTGTTTGTGCATGTGAAGGGAGAAATAACAAAGAGGATTTGTGGTAAAATGGGACATGAGGAATAGCAATGGTAAAGAAATATTGACAGCAACTCAGTCTAGACAATGAGCATGATTCAGTAAATCAGGAAATCCACAAATTTAAGACTTGATTTTTTCCAGATTTACTATTGATTTGCTAACTTGTTCATGAGTTAAATTAGTTTTCTCTTTTGACAGGTCTAAGAAGTAGAAATGGGATATATTGTGAAAAGTATTTGTTTAAAATATTGCTGTCCTTAGTTTTCTACATTAGAGCAATGCACCACTTTATAATTCAATTAAAAGACTTTGGGAATTAAAGATTTTATGTCTAAAAAGCTCCCTAACTCATTTAGAAAAAAAAAGTTACCATAAATTGTAAATACAATATATCAACCTGACATTGTAGTCATTTACAAAGGACTAGGCTATTTTGAAAGCTAAGAGGGCATAATGCCACTTCTAAGATCTTAAATGGGAACTTATGAGATATCATAATGCCTAGGAAAGATCAAGAGTGGGAATGCTAAAAGGAAATCATATTATAATTGTTCAGTGCTGTTTTCTGGAAATTATTTTGTGTATTAGGTTTTATTTCTAGGTATCCAAGCTAGTTGACACTAAGGATGAGATATATTGGAACTACCGATTTATTATAAGAAGGTTACAACTACTTTTCAGCCTATATCCCAAAAAGATTAAAGAAGAAAAATACCAATATGTATAAAAATATTTATAGCAGCACTTTTATGGTGCCAAAGGACTAGAAACTAAGAGAGTACCGTCTACTGTAAGACTGCTGAATAGAACATGGAACTGAACAAAATGGAATATTACCGGAATTTAAAAAATTATAATGGGGATGGTTTGGGAGAAACCTGAGAAGGTTTATATGAGGTGATACAGAGGAGTAAAAGTAAGAGAATAATTTCTTTAACAACAGCAACATTATAAAAACAAACAATTTTGATTTAAAAACTCTCATTAATATAACTATGAATCCAGAGGACCAGTAATGAAACAGATTACTTCCTCACAGAGAGGTTTATGGACTCAGGATTCAGAGTGAAACATTTATCTTTTAGACATATATGACCCAATTTGGGAATTTGCTTTTCTTAGCTATGCATATTCGCTATACAAGTTGTTGGAGGAATTGCCAATTAAGGGTGGGTGGAGGAGAAATAGTAAAAAAAGATTAATTAAAAATTAAATTAAATATAAAAAATAAGATATAACTAGAGAGGGATTGGCAGCTGCCCTTGCATCCTTGCTCACCTACTTCTTTTCATCAAGGTGCAAGTTTCTAAGACTACCTCACCAAACATTCCCATTTGAATCTGCCTATCTATCTGTTTCTTTGTCTGTCTGTCTCTCTCTCTCTCTCTATTACAGAGAAAGTAGACGTAAATAGAAAGAAAATTCATGCCCTATATTCTCAAGAGGCTTCTTTTTAAGTCCCTCCACTTTATTCATTAGTGATGGGAAAGATAGTTAGCATTAATTGAAATATGAAGCTCAGAAATGTCCTAAAAAAAAAAGGAGCTCTGACAGTTTGGTATTAAAGTTATTTTTTTTTTACATTTGTACAAGGTTTTGATTTTTAAACATTTATATGCATCTATATTACATATGTTTCTTAAACAAATTAGGCAAGAGATGGGCTTAAATCCTTAGCTGTGCTCTCTGCACACTGAAATAATGGATCCTAATAAGGATGGTGTTGATGATGTTGTTGAGATACTGATGTTGATTAGATTCCTCAGTCACCCTCAGTAAAGTAAGGCTGAGAGCCTCCTTCGCTGGGACCAATATGCTTTAAATCTCCAAGACAAGTTGGTAAAAACAGGAACAGGGATTTATTCTTGAACAACAAAGACTTATGAATGGGGGGATTAAGGAATAGGGGTTCCCTAGTTCTAAGGGATTCTCACTCATCTCTCCACTTTTACAACTTCCTCAAGGGAGTCTCTTCTGTTATCTTGATGCTCCCTAAACCCTGGCCTCACTGACTAGATTTCCCCAAACCTGACTAGCTAATCCTAACACTAGTTAATCCTCCCTGGTTTGTTTGAAGCATGTCTCCAGATATATTCTGGAATGAACTCAGAATGGTCAGATCCACCCTAGCTAAGCCAGGGCAGAGTTGGACTCAAGCCTCACCGACACTGTAGTTTAGTTCAAGCTAGCAGGTCACAGATCTTCTTAGTAGACAGGAACACTTTTCAGCATACAGGAACAGTTTGATTTTACTTCAAAGAAGGGTTTCTTCAAACAGGAACAATAGAGGTAAAGTCTCTTCAGCTTCAGGGGACAGGAAGCCACAACTCCTCAGTTTAAGAGAAAGGAAGTCTAAGAGCTCCCCTGGGCACTTGGTTTTCCCTTCACATCCACTCCCTAAGTTCCAGAATCTGGATTTCTTTGGTTCCTGGCATACAGCTAGCTTTCCTCTTGAAAACTCCTTCCCCATTCCTCTCTCTTCCCCTCTAAGAACACTTCCTTGGAATATAAATAGTAGAGTGAACAAGTGCAGAATAATTGACTTCATGATAATCAGGGACTTCATGACACCAAAGATTACCATTCCCAAATTGGTAGATATCCCTTCAATTTCCATTTTTTGCTACTACAAAAAGACCTTCTATATATATTTTTGTTCAAGTAGGTCCTTCCCCATATATTTTATCTCTTTGGGATAGAGACCCATAAGTGATATTGCCAGGTCTAAGAATAAGCACAGTTTTATGGTCCTTTGGACATGGTTCAAAATTGCTCTCCAGAATGGTTGTATCAGTTCACAGCTCCATCAATGGTGTATTGGTGTTCTGATTTTTCAACACTCCCTCCAACATTTATTTTCCTTTTTTTGTCATATTAGTAGTATAATGGGTATTACGAGGTGATACCTAAGAGTTATTTTAGTTTTCTTTTCTCTAATTAATAATGGTTTGGAGCATTCTCTCATAAGACTAAAAATAGTTTAATTTCTTCATCTAGGAATTTCCTATTTATATCCTTTGACCAATTATCAGTTGAGGAATGTTCAGTATTCTTATAACTTTGACCCAGTTCTCTATTGTGGAAATTTAACACTAGCTTGTATAAGAATTAATTAGTTAATTTAGTTCATTAGAGAATAAAGCTGCTTATAAAAAACTCTTCAGCTCAGAGAAAGATGTTTTGAAGGATTACCTTAAGACCAAGCTAGAATCTTCTTGGAGGTTCCTTAAGAGAATTTCCATGATCCTTTGGTGGGAATGTTGGACATTAACAGCTACTCTTGGGTTGGTTCTCTCAAGAGTAAGGAGGTGAAAGATTTCTCTTGGATTTGTTGTGGAAGATTTTAGAGACAGTTAGTCTGGAAAAACATCTTGAATATTGAGGGAGGTTTTGAAAGTTTGCCTGATCAGAGAGGAGGGAAGTTGCTGGGCATTAATTTGGAACCCCTGTTGGTGGCACCAGAGAGCAATTGCTGAAGAGTCAGCAGCCTATGATCTGACAGAGACAGCTTTTTTGATCTTTACTGGAGAGTGGCAGATTTTCATAATATTAAGTTCATTGGTTTTGGAAATAGGTTCAGTAAGTAAGATTATGTAATTTGTAGTCAGACAGTATAAAGGTAAGCAGGATTTCCTTTTGGTAATCAAGAAGCTATCCCTTGTGAGACAGATTGGGGTGGGGTGATATAGATTTTGAATTACTTAGATATAGGGAATATATTATCTACAATAACTTTCTTTCTGTTTCCTTTTGCTTTCTCTTTCCTAAGATTTTTAAATTATAAAAAATGGTTCTTTTTTTATAAATTCAGTTTAAACAGAATTTCCTTAAATTGATAAGACCAACCATTTCCAGTGACAAACCACAGGATCATCTCCAACCCAAAAGCTTGTCTATAATCACAAGCAACTATAATCACAAAAATTGGCATTTATATATACCAATTAATATTAGGGGTCAATATACATTATTACACCTGTCTACCCCTTTGGGGCATTCAATGATAACCTTTGGACTCAAATGGGAAAAATTTTCATCTTAAGATTGAAGCTTGGGGCAGCTGGGTAGCTCAGTGGATTGAGAGCCAGACCTAGAGATGGGAGGTCCTGGGTTCAATCTAGCCTCAGAAACTTCCCAGCTGTGTGACCCTGGGCAAGTCACTTGACCCCCATTGCCCACCCTTACCACTCTTCCACCAAGGAGCCAATACACAGGAGTTAAGGGTTCAAAAAAAATGTAAAAAAAAAAAAAAAAGATTGAAGCTTCAACATGCTTCTCCCCTCCCCCTTGCTGAATAAGGATGGAGACCAGTTCTTTGTTTATCTGCAAACAAGCCTTTTAAGAGAATATATCAGAGAAGATGGTGGAGTAGAAGAAGGGAAAGCTGGAACCACTATGAGAATCCTCTCCAACCAACTTTCAAATAATGCCTCAAAACAGATATTGTCATGAAAGAACCAACAAAGAGACAGAGTGAAGTAGCTTTCATACAGAGAACAACTAAAAGGTAGGCACAGAGCAACTGATTCTTTGGAGTGAGAGGGGAGTATAGCCCCAAGTCAACATCAAGACCCTGAAATCCTGCTTAGACCAACAATAGTGCAACCCTACACATACCCTGGAATGTGCGGAGCTCCAACCCAAATCTACAATAAGGTTTAGAATCCCAGCATGAGGCAGTCTGCACTGCATACCTGATCTGTGTAAAGCCAAAGCAAAGCCATGAGCCCTAGTCCAATCTTGTAGTGAGGACTTGAACAAGCAGTGTGCTCTGAAGGTCTGATCTCTGAAAACAAAGGGCAAGGAGGTCCCCAACCCCATCTCAAGACAATCCTCAACACACTAGCCTATGTAAGCCCAGATTAAGGCTCAAAGTTAGCCCATACCAAAGCTCCAGGGAAAGGCAGTCCATTTTGTGCCTAACCAGAGTGAGAGCAAAAGGCCCTGCCCAAGCCTGAGGCTAGAGACTGAGTCCCAACACGGGGCATTTCCCAGTGTTCTGAGCTCAGCAAGCCATAACCAGTCTCAGGAGGTGGTTGAATCAGCAATAGGAGGTAGCCTTTAGAACTCTCAGACCACAGGCCATCATAACACCTTGGAAGAACTGAAACTTGCAGAAACCCAGAAATAAAACTAAGGAAAGCAGCAAGGAAAAACTGAAGATTAAGAAGGTCTTCTCTACCCTGAGAACAGAACCCACTTTTAAGATAAAAGTGAAAGTCAGGAAAAAGACTGGAAAAATGAGAAAGCATTAAAAAAAACTAATCATAGAAATATTCTATGATTATAAAACTTCAAAGAAAACTATAAATTGGTCTCAGGTTCTGTAAGAGTTGAAAAAGGATTTAAAAAAATCAATTGAGAGGCAGAGGAAAAGGGAGGAAGAGAAATAAAACAATGCAAGAAAAAAAATAACAGTAGATTTGGCTAAATGAAAAGAGGTTCAAAAATGGAAGAAGCTAATGGAAGAAAACCATTCTTTAAAAATTAGAATTGGGAAATTAGAACTTCATGACTTTATGAGACATTAAGAAACAATGAAACAAAAACAAAAGAATGTAACAACAGAAGGAAATATGAAATATATAATTGAGCAAAACAAATGATCTACCTCTTTCCTACAAAATGAGTGTATTTTTTGATAGATCATCTTTAAAACTACATTTTATTTAAATGTTAGTTTTTCAAGACATTAAAGTCCCTTTTGAGGGGTCATCATGTGCATAAATGTTAGATAATGTCTAGAGTCTTTTTCAGGTTTCAATATTAAATAATTAACAATTTATAACTTGTTTATTTGGGTACATGTATTTTAGGGTTCTGGTTTTATAAGATTATTCACTTATATAAAGGAATTTTTTATTTCTTTTTTAATTTAATGGGACACCTGGAGGTCTTCTTACCATAGAGATGTGTAGGGATTAACCAGCCCATAGTGATAGGAAAGGAAGGAAGGAAAAACCATAGAGACAGGAAGGAAGAATCATACAGAAAGGAAGTGAAGTAGAAGAAAGTTATAAAAGGGAGCCAGCATGAGTTGGTTGGCCTGTCAGTTGCTAAGAGGGCTGGAGTTGGTGGCTGTCAGTTTCTGCCAAGTTGCAGGAAGTTAGCTGCTGGATGTGAATTGGGGGTTGGTTGCTGGTGACATGGGTTGGTGATTAGTTGGTAGTTGGCATTTAGTTGCTGGAATACAAAGGCGGGCCTGAGCTTACTGAGAGGGCTTTTGGCTTTAGAAGGCTTTTTGCCTTTTGGTTTGGGCTGTTAAATTTTTCCCCTTCCTTGAACTTTTTGGAAGGTGGCTGGTCTTCATTGACAGACCTAATTGGGGTTGGATTAAACACTGATTGGGTTGGTTTTGATTGGCTGGATTGAGTTGGAACTTTGTGGGGTGGTTGTTATTAGCGGTAGTTATAGGCAGTTATAGATAAATATAGGCAGTTTTAGATAGTAATTATAGGCAGTTATAGATGATTATAGGATAGCTAGTTATGTATTAGGCAATTTCTTTCTCTACCTCTTTCCTATATTTCTCTCCTTTACTATATTCACTTTACTATATTTTTTACTGTCTCTATTTTAATAAAACTAAATTGTTAATTATTAAAAACTGCACTCTTATTTTGTCAAAACCCCTATTTTACACTTACAAAAATGAATAATATGGAAAACAAATAATGCTGTTATATTCTCATGGGACAGAAAAAAAAGATTCAATAATTGCCTTACAAATTAATCAGGAACTAACATAATGTTCATGCAATCCATAAGCAGTATTTGCATAAACAAATGCGTATGTGTATGTGTGTGTGATAATAGACTATGAAGTTCAATCTTATAATAATTAATATAGAATTAATATACATTCTATCAATTAAAACAGGCAAAATAATAACCACAATGCAACATCTTCAAGGACAATGTTTAGGAATTCTAATCTCAGTATCTGGTTCTACTTGCCATGCTTCACAAAAATCTTTGTCATTTAATTTATAAAGTTAAATGATTATCTGGACATAAAATGAGTCAGTATTATGCTGTCCCTTCAGGTTCTAATTCGTCAGCAGATATTAAGGTCAAGGATAGGGAAAATGCAGTGAAGAAGCTCAGAGGATAAAGGAAACAAATACATCCCAACCCTATACTAAAGTATTTCTCAATGCCCATCTCATTAGTCTGTTCAAAGTAATTCTGCTTTCCAAAGCCAGCCATACTCCTCTAGAGATTGCTACCTCCCCCTTCAACTCCAATAATATTAAATTTAAAGGATCATTCTCTTATTATCAATCAATGAAAACTATCAGAATGAACAATTCGACCAAGGCAAACAATTCAATACCTGTGCATTCAAAGTATTGGGAGTCAAGGCGAAAAAAAAAAAAAGTCTCCACCAAAGTTCTTCATCTTTTTTCCAAAGGAAATATCTTTCTTTAACTTTGAAGAATTGGGGCTTAGCATCTAGTGACTCATGTTATTTTTTTTTTTTATTTTGTAACACGATTATACACTATGCACATCTATATGGAAATTCATCTTACATGGAGAAAAATCAATACACTTTCACACTTTAGATTCCAAAAAATAATAGAAAAGGAATATTAACGAAGAATTCCTATGAAACAAGTCATTTGTCTGTAAGTCATTATTTACTCAAACTAATTTAAGGACCCATAGAGAGCTATTTTAATATGCCCAGTTACTTCTATTCACTATGAATTGAGCTATGTACACATTTAAATGAAGGGATATAAATGATCAATAGCTGTGAAGAAGAAAAAATTATTTCATGCATTAAGACTAAACCATGTCAAAAGCTTCCGTCTCAGTTTTTGTCTCTTGCAAGGTTATTATCATTTAATACATGTAGGACTGTCAAATGATGATGAATTTGTGGCCCAAGATTTATTCTCTTCAAACTTACTCAACTCCAAAATAGCCCCACAAAAGGCAATCAAAATAATAAAGGATAATGAACATCTTCCATTTGAAGGTGGGATTTTAGCTGATATGTAAAATTATCAAACATGAAGTTAAAACAAAAGTGGTTCCATGCAATTCCCAAGATTTCAGAGCTTAGGAGACAATTATGTAAAAACTCTTACCTTCTGTCTTAAAATCACTTCAGTGTATTGGTTCTAAAGCAGAAAAGCAGTAAGGGCTAGACAATGAGAGTTAAGTGACTTGCCCAGTGTCACACAGCTAGGAAGTATCTAGGGCCAGATATGTACCCAGGACCTCTAATCACCAGGCTGGCTCTCAACCAATCCAGCCACCTAGCTGCCCAACAGGAGGCACTTTTTAAAGCTAAAAGAGGATACTTAAAGGGAAAAAAAAAGATAAACTGCATATTTGGCCCCATTTTATATTTATCCCACTTAACTTTTGTCCATTTTAAATAGCTTTGAAGATTGCAAAATGATAACTAACTTTTAAATAATTGTGTGACTCTGAATAAGTTTTTAACATCTCAGTGTTGCAATAATATTAAGACTAGAAGTTAAAGAGAAGATACTGATTATCTTTGGCAGAAGGAATAGCCTTTCTTGGGAGTTTCCAAATCAATGAATCCACAGGGTGAGTGGCATTACTAAGCACTTTGGTCCTTTGAGTTTGTGGCTTTCTTCTCACAAAGAAGAGACAAAGCAAAGGTCCTCACTTTCTTTATCACAGCACAGAATTCAGGGACAATATACTCGCCCTATTGTATTATTCAGTTATTCAGAGAACAACCTTTATGATGGCAGTATAACAGGAAACTGCCATTTTGGACCATAAAATATTCTTTGCTGCTACAATTGTAAGAGGTATAATGCTAGACAAGATAGATTAACTAAACTACAGATATTTATTGAATACCATGAGAATTGTGGGAGATGTAAGAGAAGCCATAAACTATGGTCTTACTACTCAAAAAATTTGTCAAATTATTGAAACAAATTTTTTTTCAGATGCCTCTTTGAAATATCAATCAATAACCATTTTAAGCCCTTTCTATGTAACTGGCACTGTGCAAAGTGCTCAGTATATATTTTTTTAAAAAGGCAAAAGATAATCTCTGCCCTCAAGCAGTTTATAATCTAATGGAGGAGACAATATGTAAATAAAGATTCAAAACAAATTATGTAGAGGATAAATAGAAAATAATAGAGGAAAAGACACTAAAATTAAGAGAGGTTGGAGAAGGCTTCCAGTAAAAGAAGGAGTTTTAGTTGAGACTTATAGGAAGCTAGGGAGAGGCCAGGATGTGAATAAGCCAACTAATGACAAGAGAAAATCAAACTAATATGCTAACAGCCAACAATTGATTATCTGTGAGGAAGTTATTTTCTAATCAAATCTTTCCAAGGTCAATCATCAACCTAAAAGAGGAAGGATCAAAATAAATACCAAATTAGAAGAAAGAATTAACAATAAGAAGGGAGGGGATACAATTGAGTTATCCTCTATTAAATGTTTACTGACTGACTTAAAAGGTAGGCAAAAGCAACCATTGCACAGATTATAAATTCATTTACAAAATATTACGAAGTAGAAGAAATTGGAGTACTATGCACAACAAATATCACTTCATATGAAGTTAAAAGCACTTCAAGAGAAAAATGAGCACTTAATTTGATGTGAGATCTAACAATTCATAGCATTTATAAATGAAATCACAATGATATTAAGAAAGATTTATGAGATGGAACAGATCTTAGTCCATTTTAATCAAGATCTGCTAACAATATCAAAGCTATTGGAACGCCTACATTTGAATGCTATAATCTCAGTACTTTACATATAATTTAAGGAATATATAGTAGCAATGAAGTAGATAAATTCAGAAAAGGTGGTTTTACCTGACCAAAAACATGCCAATGACTCCATACTGAGGATGACAATATTTTAAAGGTACTTAGAAATTGGTGTCAAGGTATCTGAAAGAGTTGAAGATTCCAAGGAAATTCTATAGGGGAGTTGCTAGGGGATTTGAATTGAAATGGCAACAACTATCAACCTACATTCTTCCTTTCACATCATTAAGAATCCTTCATTAGACTGGTTTATGTGATGTAACAAAGCTATCCTTTTAGAAAACCTGAGGAGGAAAAAATGGATATTTGCAGAAAATTTTATATATCTGAACAAGTATTTGTATTCACTCACACAAATGTGAAGAATGAGGAATATAAAATTCTTCTGTAGTAACTCTTTATTGATTAACAAAAACAAGATATGAATAAGCAAAACAAAATACAGCCTTGAAAACTCTCTTCAAACAAGGTGTCTTCAATACACAATTCTGAGAGGTACAACAAGAGAAATATCTTGTTCTATTTTCCTCTCAGTATTGTTAACAAAAGAGACATTAATCAAGAATTCTCATTCATAATCCTTATCAGTGTTATGGAAACTTCTAATCACCACAAAGAAAAGGATTTCTCCCTGATGACAAAGATGTTTTGAAGATCTCCAATGAGAGGGCACCCACTTTGGACAGCTTTAATTTTTGCATATAAAAAAGATGAATTACACCGAAAAAATAATGTAAAATATTTAAGGGCAGTTAGATGATTCACTGGACAGAACACCAAGTCTGCAGTCAGGAGACCCTGGGTTCAAATTTGGCCTCAGACACTTCATAGTTATGTGACCCCGGGCAACTCACTTAAACCTCAGCTGTCTATCCTTACCACTCTTCTGCCATGGAAATTCCACCTAGTATTTCAATTCCAAGAAAGAAGGTAAGGGTTTTAAAATAAAAACAATAAATTAATATATAATATTTAACTCAAGTTGCATATGACAGAAAATGGAGGTGGCCTAGTCATGAAATGAGAAAAAAAGTAGTAATTTATATACTATAGGCAGTATGTTTTTATCCTAAAGATATTGAAATGACCAGAGAAAAGTCTTTCACAGATAGGTTGTATGCTCTATGAAGGACTTATGAAAAATATAGCTAAAATTTTTTCAAAGTTGACAGACAGTAATTTTTCCAAATATAATGATAAATCAAGAGAGCTAACAAAAGATGTCAAAAAACTATGGATCTCATATCAAGCAAGTGCAAAAGGGAAGGAGAATTTTGCCATTTTCTTCTGAGAATGCATTTTATTTGTGTCTGCCTATGCAAGCACCAAAATGCTAGTTCATTTTCACCCTACAGCAGAAAAGGATTGGATATAAAGGAGAATTAATTCTTCCTTGAAACAATGGGGAAAAAGCTTCAAGAATAAAATGGAAGATAAAGAACACTGGGATAGTTGCGTAGTTGATCATTACACACAACAAAGCAATGACATCTTTTGATTTCCAATGAGCCACTGATAAATAGGTATCACATTTGCCACAGAAAGACAAACTCATCATCATGGATTACCTTCTTCCTTGGCTGAAGGGTGAATGTGTTCGGAGGACAGCAACCAAATTGATAAAAGTCCTTAATTTCATATGTTGAGGAAATTGAGGGTATTTGGTCTGGAGAAGAGAATGTTGGAAGTGGATGGGTAACAGGAATGCTGTGGTAACATGCATGACAGAAGTTTTCAAGAATATGAAGAACTTTCATGTGGAAGAAGAATTATTATGTTTCACTGTAGAAGTCAGAATTAAGATAATAGTTATGAGTATAAAGTAATTAATTTAGATTTGATTTTTAAAAAGTCAGTAAAAATTAGAGCTGCCCAGAGTGGGTGCCCTCTCATTGGAGATCTTCAAGAAAAACATGAATTTATTACTTTTCAGATTGTAGAAGTGGTTCTTAATCAGTTATGAGCTAGATTAGATGGCATATGATCTTTCTTCTAACTCTGAGAGTCCATGATTTTGTGAACCAGTATGCCCATTTGACTCTCTCTTCAAATCCATGGTACTAAATTGCAGTTTTTTAATGCTTCCAGAAAAACAAATAGTTTTCCCTCTTCTATCCATATATGGATTAATCTCTAAGAGACAGCAAGCCCCAACCACAAAGCCAAAAACAACAATAAAAAAAATCTTCTTTCAATAAATGACAAAAGAAAAAGCAAAACTTCTTTTTTGGCTCATATAAGAAGAGGTTAGGGAAAGCTATATTTGAATATAGATTTCAGCAGTCAATTGTAATCAAACTAGGTTGCAAACTGAGCTGGTCAGCAGGTTTTGGTCCATTGTGAATTGATTAAATGAGGCCACTATAACTGTGGGAAGGAAATTGATCCAAAAAGGCAATTTTATTTTATAGATGAAAATTTAATCAGACTTGCTTATTTTCATATGACTTCTATTTCCCATATCCTAATTTTTTGGTTCTTTTAATTTTTTTTTTGTGGGAGGGAAAGAGATGGAAAGTAATGCTATCAACTCGTTTATTTTCTACATCAAAGTAGCACTTTTGAGTTATAGGAAATAGCTCTCTTGATTTTAATTTTTATTTAACATGGCTTTGGAAAAAATACAAGTTAAATGGGTGCCTGCCATTCTCCATTTGCATATTTTTGTTCTGTAATTCCCCGCACTGGTGATGCGCTGAGTGTAATACAATGTGTCACTCTTAAACGGGTTGCTACTTCTAGCTGTCACTTTTGATCAGGAGGCACACAGGTTTTCTGTGCACAACTGGCAAATAAAAGTCAGAGAAATAAAAACAATTTCCACTTTCATTTAAAAATTCACAAATGGTGCGGTGCTTAGAGCAGCATGTGCTGGTTAAGAAAACATGTCTTTCATTTGTCTTCCTTGGGAGAGCACACAATTTGGAGGAGAGATTGCTGAAAACGCATCTTTCCACTTGCAGACCATTTGTAAATGCTGCGAAGACGTCCCATAATTAAAATGTAAGGTCTGGATCCTCATTTCTCTTTTGCCCTTGGCACAGCATCACCAAATAGTTCAGAGATGACATTTTAACTCATTGGTTGATGGAAATATCCGGGGTCATCTGCTCTAATGACTTGAATTGCTCCCCATAATCGCCATGGCGGCTTCAATTCCCTCTGGACGATTGACTCTGCTGGCTAAGTATGTTGTCATAACCCTTGACATATCAGCAATCTGGACGAAACGGAAACAATAGTGGGAGAGAATAAGTAGTCATTCATAGCAGGATTCATCAAATCCAAGCTTGCTTTTCTGTCTGCAGTCTCTGGATCTGCCATTATTGCCATCTGTTCTCTGAGTTAGAAGTCATCACAATCATGGTCAACAATTTTCTATTCAATGTGAATTTTTCAGAAAAAAAAATCTCTTTGTCCAAAAAACAGCCCAATGAACCAGAATCTTTAAATTTTTTTCTGTGACCACATATTCCTCAGAAAATCTGCCCATATGATCTGGATAAAGAATAAAAAGAGGAACTGATACTGTCTGCTTTCAGCAAATATCCTATCCCTAATTATTGAATGAGCTACTGCTTTTGGTTTTAACGGGATATATATTACAGAAAAATAATTTTGTTGATTTTTATATCATTATCATCTATGAAAATAGTGTTGCTCACCTCTACTAACTAGATAAAACATTCCCTTGTAAGAAAAATATTCTTAGGCAAAACAAAACTATGCCTTAGCCACATCTAATATAACAAAGTATATTATTTCTATATGTTGGAACTGACATCTTTCTGCCAAGAAAAGATAATTATGTTTCACTCAAAGTCCTCTAAGACTGGTCACTGCATTGAATGGAGTTATTACATCTTTCAATGACATTCTCTTTTATATTATTAAAGACATTTTATGAATTGTTTGCCTGGTTCTTCTTGCTTCATTTTGCATTATTTCCTACAAATAGAAGATAGCTTGTGCCAGTACCAAAACTTTATGCCCAATTGGCCACAGATTTTCTACAAGTAGAAGCACAAAACTAATCAATCCAATAAGATTTTATCACCTAGAACAGTGATGGGCAAACTACAGCCCACAGGCCAGATGTGGTCCTTCTCCTTCATAATCTTTCAGTCATTAATAGGGCTTAGTATCACAAAAAATACAAGAATTTTGTAAAATGTATCATTGTTATTTTTTAATAAATTATATTGGCCCGCCTAAAATTTATTTTTCCTTTCCTTTGGCCCCCTCTTTAAAAAGTTTGCCCATCACTGACCTAGAATAGGATTGTTAACATGGAGTCCATGAACTAAAAAAATTTTTTTGATAGGTATATTCAATGTAATCATCTCCCTACTATATATTATTCTCTGAATGTTATAATCTTATATAAAATATTTTACCTGTATTTTATTATTATATATTTCATCAAATGTATTTAAAAACATGATTCTGATGAGTCTATAAGCTTCATCAGACTGCCAAAGAAGTTGATCACAAATACCGGCACATACACACATGTACACAAAATTAAGAATCTATAGCCTAGATAATATAGCTCTAATTATAAAATAATCAGTAAAAATATGATTAGGAATAAGTAAACTGAGTTATTATACTAGAGAGCTGAGGTATCATTCTTTGAAGTTAACCATTCTGAGAATTCTAAATCATGACTCTCTCTCATATTACCAATCCAGACTGATATAGTCCTCTTTGATTTTAGAATTCTTTAAATTCAGTGTCATTCATTGATCATGCAGCATGTCATAAGAAGTCCAGAAGCTTCTCTTCCGATGGAACAATTCTTCCTTAAGGTAATATTTAGAGAAATCATGAGAGAACTGGATTCCTTTAACTGAATCAAAGCTTATTTCAAAGACGATGATTAAAATATGTTTTTATATGATCTACACTCACTTTCAACCTCTACATAACCTCTGAAGTTTATATTTACCCTCTTTTTAAGCCTTGAGGCCTAATAGCATACACAGACATTTTTAAAGTTGGTCAAAACAGCTACAGCACTGGCAAAATGATCTTAGTTCACACAAAGGCGATGATGGGGAAAAAAGTCAATAGGTTATTTCCATTTTAGATTCATTTATAACTAAGTAAAAAACTTCCAAAAGGCATTTTTTAGAGAAAGCTAGGTTTTGAATAGAAACTGTTACTAAATTATATTCGGATTCAATGTCATGTTTTCCATTTTTATGGAGATTAGCAAATTTCTCAGACACAGTCGCTGTCTCTTCATAGATACAAGCCATACTCATGAAATAAATTAGTGGAAAGGGTACCAAGATAATGGAATATCAGGAAGACAGAGACTAAACATCCCCAACTCCACAAATTTCTAGAAAACACAATAGCCTGGGTCATGATCAGAAAATCTAAATTTAAAAAATCACAATGTGATTTTTTTAGCCCAAATCAGGAAGGACAGAAAGGTTTGTGTACACTAGGGATAGGTTATAGCTAGAAAGAGCCATGTGGAGCATTCTAGTATGAGGAAAAACTGTGCCTGAGCTCAGAAAAAAAAAAGCTCCATATGAAGCATAGAGGAACCCAAACTTGTGCAGAGTACGGAAAGAGGTACCAACTAGTAGCTCTGTCACTAAATACCCAGTTCTGGGTCACAGGTTCAAAGCTGACTAAGGAGAGGATTTGAATCAAAGAGTAGAATTACAAGATGAGGGGTGGTTAGATGTATACTGAGCAAGGATGGAGCAAAGTCTCAAGTCCATCATCACTCATCCTATTCTAAAGGCTCCAGAGAAATAACCAGGACAGGAATACCAGACTAAAAAGAAATCACTTTGTCTCTGTCATTCTGAATCAGCAGAGCTGTCCAGCTGGCTGAGAATAGCTGAGTCCACTTAGGATATCATGGAATTCCTATTAGGGGTGAGCCCATATGTATATTGCTCAGACCCAAACTTAGATCAAGAGTTTGTACAGCACAGACCAAGAAGGCAGGGAGCAGATTTTGCCCTGGATCACACCAAAAGCTAGTCTCTCCAAGATTCTTAAATAGAAAAGCACTCCATATCACAAGAAAACAATGAGCAGTGTTTGATCCTTTGTCTTCTTCCCACCAGTTCCATCACACACATTTGCCACAATATCACATGGATAATGGAAAGAACAGTAACACTATGGTCAAAAGACCTGCTTTCACACTCTGCCTCTGATATCCATTGCCCATACAACCTTGGGCAAGTCACATAATGACACTGGGTCTTAGTTTCTTCTGTAAAGAGATTGGTCTAGATGGTCTTTTCTTAAACCCTTCCCTTCAGTCTTAGAACAAATACTAAGAATCTGTTTCGAGGCAGAAGAACAATAAATGATAGGTAATTGGGGTTAAATGACTTGGCCATGGTCATACCACTAGGAAGTGTCTGAAACCAAATTTGAACCCAAGACTTCCCATCTCCAGACCTGGCTCTCAATCCCTTAAGCCACTTGGCTACTCCATCTAGATGGATCTTGAAGTCCTTTCTAGCTCTCCAAGATGAAAATATGGCTGAAACTGATATTTGGAACCAACACTACCAAATGGAACTACAGATGGTAGATTCTGGGCTTGAAGAAGGCAGAGACACTCATAGATTCTATCATAGTACTCTACAAATTATCGTTGCTTAGTAAGTGTTTATTATCCTGCTCTTAGGATTATCTGTAATTGTGTGTCACATTATTTCCTGCCTTATATCTTTAGTCATCTCTTCTGATCCATATTGCTTAACATTTCAGTGTTCTCATCTTCTCCATTTCTCTATAATTTTGTCAAATACCTTTATCCAATTAATTTCATTTTTGCAGCACTGAGTGTATGTCCTTTATTTTTTTTTAATTTTATTTACTTAATTAATTTAGAATATTTCTTCCATGGTTACTGAGTGTATATCTTAGAGAAGCAAAAAGCCATAATGGGCAACTTTCGATCTGGAGACAGGAAGATCTAGTTTCAAACCTTTGCCTATAACACCTACTAAGTGCTTGTCCTTGGTCAAGTCATTAGAGGAATTGAGGTTTATTTGCTCTTTATAAAATGGGATTAAGAATACACAGAGTACCTGACTCAAAATATTGTGATAAGATTCAAATAACAGGAATTAAGCAAAATACCTTATTAAGGTCAAAGTACAATACAGAGAATCCCAAGCTTGGACACCCTATAATTATTGGTAAGTATAAAACTGTCTCCTTTTCTTGAACAGCACACAATATAGCCTCCTATTTACCATAACTGAATCATTCTTGTTTTTGAGGGAGAAACTTTTAAGGGTTTTTTTAACTGACCTATCTTATTAGGCAACTGAAAAATCCATATCTATACATTTTCAAAAACAATCCTTAAACTCGGGTATGAAATATGAATTAGAAGTTATCATGGAGTTACATATTTAAGCATCCTGTCTATGATGAACACAAAACAGATTTCAATTATTTCTTGATTCTAGGTCAATAAGAAAAAGAAGGCTTTAGATTCCATTGCCCACTGGTGAACCATCTCAATGATTTTACCCTAACAAATCCATTTTCTCATTATTGCTTTAATAGCTATGTGAATTTTCCCCAATTATTCTCTCCTTCACACTCAAGATAGTGAAATAGATCTTAGGTAAGAGCTATTGGAGTCCAGAGACACAATCTCCTTCAAGAATATACCATTCCTTATTACCTATTAACATTCAGATTATATTTCCTTACAAGCAGCTAAGTAACACAGTAGATAGAGGCTAAACCTGAAGTCATAAAAACTTGAGCTAAAACTTTGCCTCAGTCATTTAGTAGTGCTGTATTTAACCTCTACTATCTCAGTTTCTTCATGTATAAAATAAGAATAATAATGGCACTTAATTCACAAATCATTATGAGGATCAAATGAATATTTATTAAATCATTTGGTAAATCTTAAAGCACTCTATGATTATTAATTTTTATTATCATTACTTGTGAGTTATTAAGTCCATAGAAGACCTGTCAGCAAAGAACCATGTATCAAACAAGACATACTTAAATTTCTTTCCTTGAACTTTAGTATTATAAACAATGTGAATATTACACTGCTACACTTTACTATTGTGTTTCTTGAGCATATCATTACTTTGAGCACATCACTATATAATCTGATGAATTATAAGAGTTAGTAGTTCATGTTATAAAATGAGGGCTGAGTACATAAAATCAACATTCTTAACTTGCAAGATTTTTACTTTTTTTTTTGAACTTTTCTTTTTCCTTTTTTTTTAATTTTGAATATTTTCCCATAATTACCTGTTTCATGTTCTTTCCCTCTTCCCCAAATGCCCCACTCCCCGTAGCAGCTGCACAATTCCACTGGGTTTTACATATCATCAAGACCCAATTCCATATTATTGATAGTTGGACTAGAGTTATCATTTAGCCTCTACGGCAGGGGTCAGCAATGTATGGCTCTCGAGCCATATCTGGCTCTTTCTGCAGGAGCCATAAAGTAACTAACTTTATGGCTCCTGCACAGTAACTAACAGTTTACGCATGACATCATGCGTCACGTACTACGTCATGTGATCCTTTCTGTACCATGACTCTCTTCTAAGATAGAAGCTCCCTCATTGATATTGCCGTGTGAGACGAATCCTGGTCTTTAGTTCGGCTTGGTAGGTGTGCTGTGTGTTCCTCCTTCTGCCCTCCTTTTACTCTTTCCACACCTCTTACTGACATCTTGGGGTTCTGTATAGTGATTGATCACTTTTGTCTACATTCTCTATCCCTCTGCCACTGATTTACATGGCTTTGTCTCAGTGCATTCATGGGGTCTGCACTCCCTATTTGTGGGATTGTTATTGTTTTTAACTTTTCTACCTGCTCTTAAAGGAGAACTATATTCAGATTACATCTTTACATAGGCTTCATTAGTGAGAAGCATTTCTCCCCAGTAGTTGTTTCATTTGATACAGAATGATTGAGTAGGCAGCACTGATAAACACCTGTACCAGGAAATGTGTATGATGAGTCCTGGCCAGTTTTCCATGAAAAGGTACCCTCCTCCCCCACTACTTACTAATGCCTGCACACAAGTCATGTTTTTTTTTTCTGTAATCTCCTGATCTCCTACTTAATTTATGTGGCCAAATGGCTTAACCAGCAGGCCGGCAGCTTTTTCTTCTTCTGTTGCTTGACTTGAGAGAAGGAGAGGAAAAGTATTCTTCCCTGAATTTTTCTCTCTTTATTTCAGCAATTTTCTTAGTGTAAAGGAGTTTTATATGTATGTGTGCAGTTATATCAAAATTATAGTGCCCCATTAAATCTTCTTTATTGATTAATAATCAAAATAATTTTGATTAATAATCAGCAAAACCATGCAGCACCAGAAGTCACATTAATGATCTTTATTCATCATTGGTTAGCACATAATAATGTTATTAAAAATAGTTCAGAGACTTATTGTACTTTAAAAGTGTTGTTCTTACATAAAATGCACATATTTACTTTGTATTCAGTGTTAAACATATTGTACGGCTTTCACAAAATTACATTTAAAAAATGTGGCATTTATGGCTCTCACAGTCAAAAAGGTTGCAGACCCCAGTTCTACATCCCCATCAGTCCATGTGTTCAATCAGTTGTTTTACTTCTGAGTTTCTACTCCCACAGTTCTTCCTCTGAATGTGGCTAGTTTTCTTTCTCATAAGTCCCTCAGCCTTGCTCTTAATTCTTGTATTGCTGCTAATAGGGAAGTCCATTATCTTTGATTGTAATAGTCTCTGTATACAATGTTCTCCTGGTTCTGCTCCTTTCACTCTGCATCAATTCCTGGAGGTCATTCCAGTTCACATGGAATTCCTACATTTCTTTATTCCTTTCGGCACAATAGTATTCCATCACCAACAAATACCACAATTTGTTCAGCCATTCCCCAATCGAAGGGCATCCCCTCATTTTCCAATATTTTTGCCACCACAAAGAGCGTGGCTATAAATATCTTTATACAAGTCTTTTTCCTTAGTATCTCTTTGGGGTACAAACCCAGAAGTGGAATGGCTGGATCAAAGGGCAGATAGTCTTTTTAAGCCCTTTGGGCATAGTTCCAAATTGCCATTCAGAATAGTTGGATCTTTAACTCTTTCTGGGAAGATGGCAGCTTAGATGGAGCAAATCTTAAAACCTCCACATCCTTACACACCAAGATAGAAAACAATGCGCTTCGAGAAGAAAGAGGACCAAATCTAACAAGGAGAAAGAGCAGGGGGAATCCTACTGCTGGACAGCTAAAGAGGTACACCAAGAAAAAGGCTTGAATTCTTCAACTGTCAGGTCTGAGAGTCTAGAAGGGGAAGCCCAGGACCCCTCCCCCATGTGGTGTGCAGAGTCTCCAGTGGCTCCTGAAATCTCTGGGCGGGATGGCGCACAGGCCTGGAGAGAGGGCCTTGCTGGCACCAGACTCGGGGAATTGAACACAGGCACTGAGGAGGTGACTGGAGGAGAAAGCCAGAGGAACACAGCAAAAACACTTGGAATGTGGCAGCTTAGATGGAGCCAAATCTCAGAAAGCCTGGATTCATCACACTGAGATAGAGAACAAAGGGCTTCAAGAGGAAAGAAAACCAGATCAAACACAAAGACAGAGAAGGGGGACCCTACTGTTGGACAGCTCAGCAAAAACACTCCATCTTGTCCCCCCACTTCCCCCCCCCCCAGGTTTTAGCCTCAGGGCACATTAAGCAATACTGACTAATCCAATCAACACAGGCTTAATCCCATCAATTGACAGACAAGAAGTCTTCAGAGGGCAGGGAAACTCCAACACACCCTCCCCCTGCAGAGACTGCAGAGAAAGTTATTACAAACCTCCATTGCCAGCTAGGGGAAGATCTTTCCTCAAAGCTCATTAAATCCATCTGCTTAAACTAGCAGAACAGAAAAGGAAAAAAAATATGAGTAAACAACAGAAAAAGAGAAAAGAAATGACAATTGACAGCTTCTTTCAAGGAAGTGAAAACAGAGCAAATGAAATAGAAATAGAAGAAGAAGAAGAAGTTCCAGCAAATTGGACACAAACTTTGGAAGATCTCAAAATTCAGTTAACTCAAGAACTTCAGGAATTCTGCATGGTTGGATCAATTCACAATTCCACCAGCATTGCATTAAAGTCCGAATTTTGCCACATCCCCTCCAACTTTCACCACTTTCTTTTGCTGTCCTTAGCTAATCTACTAGGTTTGAGGTGGTACCTCAGGGTTGTTGCATTTCTCTAATTATAAGAGATTTATAACACTTTCAAGTGTTTGTTGATAGTTTTTACTTCTTTATCTGAAAATTGCCTATTCATGTCCCTTGCCCATTTATCAAATGGGGAATGGCTTGATTTTTTGTACAATTGATTTAGCTCCTTATATATTTGAGTAATTAGACCTTTGTCTGCGTTTTTTGTTATAAAGATTTTTTCCCCAATTTGTTGCTTCCCTTCTAATTTTGGTAGCATTGCTTTTGTTTGTATAAAAACTTCTTAGTTTAAGCAAGATTTTTCTTTAGTTTCCTGGTAGAACTTTATGTCCAATGTGTAAAAATGGGGACCCTAATAAACTATTGGTGGAGCTGTGAACTGATCCAACCATTTTAGAGAACTGATAAAACTTTGTCTATGTTTAGCAATAAAAGACAATGGAATTTTTTAAAAAAGAACTTTGTATCCCTCATAATCCTGAAAGAGAGAAAACTTCAATACCTGGATTAGGTGAATTTCTCCGCTTACCTTCTCAAGCTATTTTTCACTTCAAATTCCAAGTTCTAAATGTGGCTTCACCATTCCATTGACAAGAAACATGCACTAGAATGAACTGTCTTCTTCCTGTCTATGGAGAACTACTTTAAATATCCAGTCCAAAGAACAAAGGCTAGAAGGTTCTATTTTCTCTGCAATTTTTCAATATTTTCTCCATTTCATTCAGAATTGAATGAGAAGGTAGAAGAAAGAGTAATTACTTTGTCTTCCAGAAATTTACTACCATATTCTGTCTACAGGATTATTTTGTTTCTGAAGTCAGTGAAAACTTTTAATGTTATCTTTATTTTATATATAAGATAACCAAAGCAAAGAACATTTAACTGATTTCTCCAGTGATACTCTAACATGTTTGGCCACCAACAATAGCACATTCCAAATTACTGGTGGCATATTAAAAACTCAGACACTTTGAAGCTTCATAGGTAAGCCTCCTACTAGTAGTGTAAAGGATTATTATAATAAAAATTATTCACACTGGGGATTTACCCACAGGGACCTATTCCATAACTTTGTCTATTCTAATGACAGTTTGGAGGCCCTACTCCAAAGCAATTGATATTTGAGATAGTGGAATCAGGAAGAGCTAGCCTAAGATATGTATTAGCTATGTGGAGCTGGGCAAGTCACTGCACTCTGTTTGCTTCAGTTCCTTATCTGTAAAATTAACTGGAGAAGGAAATAGTAAACTATTCCAATATCTTTTGCAAGAAAACCCTCCAATGGGGTCACAAAGAGTGAGACACAATTGAAATGACTGAATACCATCCAAAGCAATGTATAGGTAATGGAGTATTCCAAAAAATCTCTTTATGGAAGGGGAGAATCCTTTGTTAAATAATAAAGCATGCCATCTTTAAACATAACTTAATCCTTCATAGTAAACTCATTTGTTAACCCTTGTAGTTTATTTTGAATTTTTATAGCTAAATGTGGTTAAAAAATTGAAAGAAAATTAAATCAATTTAAACATTTTCTCTCAGAATAAAAATTCAAAGGAGAGGAATCATTGACATCAGATATCTTATCATCTTTTATCCACTCTACTAAGCACCTCTGACAGAAACTGTTTTGATCTTTGGATAAATTGAGAACATTCTTGGCAATTAGTCCTTGCTTTTATTTTTTCCCAAAGAAGTAAAGAAAACATAACTTATGGTGAAACAAGGAAGAGCAGGGCCAGAAATTTAAGTTGATTAACTATACTCTTTTTTCACTTGGGAAAAGTGATGTTCATCTGACCAGATGGGCAAGTTGGATACTTTCACCATGTTTTATTTGTCAAAATCCATTCTTAGCCTTTTATCATCAACATTCTAGACAGCCCTGAACCTCATCCAGTGCTTTTTGTGATAAGCCCATTACTGTGTTCATCATTCACAAATGGTACATGTTCAAATGGGAAATGTTCTGGGTATAAACAATGCCTTACTTTTTAGGTTACTATTTACTAGTCTGAAACCAAACAGGCTCCAGTGGCCTTGGACAAATCACCTCAACTTTCTCTGCTGCAGTAATCATAGCTATATAATGAGGATAGCATTAAAAATTTCCTCTGCTTTCAGAAATAAAGTATTGCTAGATATAAAATCTCAACGTAAATTTCCAGAAGGCAAAATTCCGACTGTACATAATCTATTACTTTTAGTCAGACACTGATAGGAGCAATCAAATGAATGTCTGTGGGGGTCAAAAAGCAAAGTATGATGATTACAAAGTTTTTAATTAACCAAGAAGAGAAATGAGAAACAGTGAAAAGTGAAGATTCCTTATACCTAATATAATGCAAGTCAGGGCACTGGATTAAATGATCTGTAATGTCTTTCCACCTCCAAGATCTCTGATTCTACATAATAATTTTTGAAACATAAAATAGGGAGCCTGGAGATGTAGGCTTTAACCCCGGATTTATCAATACCTCATTGTATTGGCCTGATCAAATATCCTAAATTCTTTGAGAATCAGCTCTATCTCTAAAAAAAAAATCTGATGTGATCTAGATGAAAAAAAATGTTTTCCCTCTCTACATTCTATGATTCTAGCATTCTATCATTTATGTTCCTATGTGTTTTAATTCTTTCTAGTACACATGGTAGTTCATTTGATTGTTGTGGGGTGGAGGAGTAGGATAGACTGGCCCTAGGTTAGTACTATATGGACTGGTATCGAATGGTTTGGGCTTGAAGTCAGAGAATTCTGAGCTTGCCTCCTCAGTCAACAATTTACAACTCTATAAATGTGGAGAACTCTCAGCCTCTTTATTTAACTGTAAAATGAGGATAATCATAGCATCTAATACATATTGTTCTTGAGAGATCACATAAGACATACAAGGAGTTTGTAAACCTCAAAATTATCTAAATTTTACTTATTGTTATTATTATTATTAGATTTCAGGGTTCAAAAGATTCATGGCTGGTTTTTTTTTTTTTTTGTTCACTGTTAGCAATGCCTCCATAAATGCAAATTACAACCCTCCTATAACCTGGCAGATTATTTATGAAAGTTGCTGTGGCCCAAAACTCATCACCTTGTAGCCTCCAATCTCTCCTAAGTTAGGCTGGTTCTAGGATTGTAGCGCTTTAAATTTAAAGGTAAAGGGAGCTTAGTGATCATCTTATCTAAACTCACCCCAAGAGTAAACTTGACTTATGAAGAATAGTTTATGGGAAGAAACATGACTTGTTTCCAGGTTTCTGTCTCCAAATTCTGTGTTCAGGTGATTGTCAATCATCAGTCCAGGCTTGAAGCTTTCCAACCATGGTAGAACATACATGAGCTTGTGTTCTATTGACACAGTCTTTAAGAACTCAGGTCACCCCAATGCCTCCATAAGTCATAGATCAAAGAAAGTTGTTGAATGATTTGATAATTAGTTCTAATAAAAGCAATGCATTTTTTTTTACAAAGCTGAGACAGATACATGTTAAAATATCCAACTAAACTCAACCCCACAATGCTTTACCTGTTCTGTTCCAAATCTATGTTAGATGCCATTTTAAGAGCTGATGTACCAAAACAAACAAACAAAAAAAAAACACAAGTCCTTGACTTTAAGGTGCTTGCCTTCTACTGGATGTTTTAAACTAAGGCATCTGCAATGATTTATTACTGAATATATCATCATGTGAACAGCAATACTTAGGATGAATTTGAACCAAGCAGTGATTTTACAATAAAATTCACTCTAACTTTGAAACAATGTAATTGTGAAAACTTGAGGGGAGAGATAACAAGAAAGAAATCCAAGCTATAGTTGTTTTTTCAAACATAAAAGTAAAGGAAGAAAACTGATTAAATGGAAAAAAATAAACAAATTACAATAATTTCACAAACATATAAGTAATATAGATCATTTTGTATCTCATTTGTACATTGTAATATCAATAGAGTGTTCTTTGATAAAATTTAATTTCCAAAGATACAGGGAGAAGTTTCTCCACTATATAGTGAAAATGGAAGGCAGGTAATTTATTAGCTAAAACAAAAATGACATTTAAGATCCTTACTCTAGCTCATCAATAAGTTAAGAGATAACCTCTTTGGGAGATAAAATTCACATTGCATAGACAACTGAACATGGGTAAATTCAATATTTAAATAAATCAACTTTGTAATAACATTTAAAAATATTACTGACTACTAAAAGATTAATTTGAAGAAAATATTATTGCAGTGTATCCCTGAAGCCTACTAGTGCTCCTATACTGGCAAACACGTATGTATTATCATTAGGGACCCTAATTTCTATGGGGAAAAATTGTGAAATAGTGCATAAATGTAAACTATAGTTTCTTTAATAATATAAGACCTTCAATAAGGTCTTACATTAGAGGGGAAGAGAAATAACTAAGTTTAAGAGAACTGAATTGAGCTTTATCCCCCATCCTAGGTTTTCTTCCTACTCATTGATGCCTATATATTTTCCCAAGTGTGCCACATCTGTTAATTGGTTATTGAGCTTTATTTTTGTAAATGATTTTCTTTATTCTTTTAACAGCTATCAATGTTGGGTTTTCCACAGACTTTTGAGAATAGAATAGAAAACAGTTTCTATTCTATGAATTTCTCCTATCCATGCACTTGTTGGTGCTATTCAAAAACTCAGATATGTGTTTCTCTTTACAAAAATCATGCTGTTTTTCATACAATATGTTATAGTCCTTAGGTATTACTCTTTATAACAGGTTATTCCAGTTAACAATTAAGAGAGTGAGAATTATCAGCTTTTTTTTTTCTTGTAGAGCTACATCTAGATGCTCCCCATATTCATAAATGGGAGTTACCTTGGGAACCCATTAGTCACTCAACGTGGGCATTTTGCCATAATACATAGGTTATATCATTTATATAGCAATTTTGCCCTGAGGTTCCTTAAAAAATTCCCTGGGATGACAAGTGGTTCTCATGATTTAATTATTCTAAACTTGTCCATTAGGTCCAAGGTATACCTGTTTGCTTACCGTTTACCAGTACCTTAAAATCATTGCCTTTAAAAATATTTATAGCTGCACTCTGTGGTGGCAAAAAAATGGAAAATGAGAGTATGACTTTTGATTGGGGAATGGCTGAACGAATTGTGGTATCTGTTGGTGATGGAATACTTTTGTGCTCAAAGGAATAATAAACTGGAGGAATTCCATGTGAACTGGAACTACTTCTAGGAATTGATGCAGAGTTAAAGGAGCAGATCCAGAAGAACAATGTACACAGAGACTGATATACTGTGGAACTATCAAATGTAATGGATTTCTCTACTAGCAGCAATGCAATGATCCAGGACAATCTTGAGGGATTTATGAGAATGAATGTTATTCACATCCAGAGAAAGAACTGTGGGAGCAGAAACACAGAAGGAAAACAATTGCTTGATCACATGGGTCAGTGGGGATATGACTGGGGATGTAGACTCTAAATGATCACCCTAATGCAAATACTAATAATATGGAAATAGGTCTTGATCAATGACACATGTAAAACCCAGTAGACTTACGCTTTGGCTATGGGAAGGGCATGGGAGGAGGAGACGAGAGGGAAATAATATGAATCATATAACTGTGGAAAAAATTTTCTTAATTAATCAATAAAAATAAATTTAAAAAAATTAAAAATTAAAAAAAAAACAAAAAAATTCCTTGCCTTTCTTTGGACATAAGGTATACATCAAACAAGTAATATATAGCAACAAGGCTTAAGTCATTAAGGGATGTATAATGTCCAGAATGGCAGAAGAGAGAATCTCACAAAAATATGCCCTGGTCTGCAAAATGGCAGCACTGTGTTCTGTTCTGGCCACCACATTTTAGGAAACATACAGTGAAACTGAAGAGTGTGAAGAGAAAGGAAATCAGGTAAATGAAATTGATCAAAGTCTCAGAATCATTGAATTTTAGTTAGGAGAAATTTCAGAATCAGACCAATAGCTGAAAAGAGACTTGACTATAACAAACTGAATGAGTGGTTAGCTAGCGTTGCTTGAAGACTTTCAGTGAAGGGGAACCCACCACATCATTACTCCCAACTCTTGGCATTTTTGCTGTCCCCTTTTCCTGGAACTCTCTCCATCATTTCCACCTCCTGACTTTCCTGGCCTTCCTTCTACAACGTTTCTAAAGAAATCTTAGTCCTCCTTCATCTTAGTGCTTTTCTTTCTGAGTTTATCTCTAATTTGCATTCTGTGTGTGGGTGTATGTACATATGTACATATATATCCTACATGTACATATTTATATGCATGTTACATCCCCTTAGACCTTGAGCTCCTTGAGATCAGAGACTGTACTCTTTTTTTTTTTCCGCTTTCCTTTGTATCCCTATAAGTTATCACAGTGCTTGGCACAGAGTGGGTATTTGATAAGTTGACTTGATAGCAAAGACTGGCCATTCACATTTCAGAGAATTCTAATTATTAGGAGGTTTTGTTCCTAATATCATGCATAAATATAACTCTATAACCTTTACCAACTACTCTTATTTTGAATTCCAGAGCCAAATCTAGTCCTCTGCACAGCTAAGATCATGTTCTACATGACAACCCTTTAAATACTTGAAGAAATTGATCCTTTATCATTTCTCATCCCTCTAAGTCCTCCCTTCTTCAGGCTAAATATCTCCTATTCTTTCAACCAGTCCCTGTATGGAATGTTTTTTCCAGAATCTTGAAAGATTGCCCTTTTTGGACTCTCTAATTTATCAATGATTTTCAAAAATTTTAGACCTCAGCACTGAGAACAATAAATTCACCTCCTTGATCCTAGAGGTGATGTATGGCTATTAACATGCCATAGGCAGATCTCCTGAAAGAAATGAAGAAGACAGAGGAGGAACATAGTGGCTGTTTTAACCATTCAAAGTGCAAGTAGATTTGTTGTTCTATTTGGTCCTAAAAGGCAGAGCTAAGAGCAGTGACTGGGAGACATAAGGAAGCAATTTTAGGTTTATTCTAAGGGATAAGAGTTATTTAATGTAATATAGGAAGGAAATTTTTTTTCTATTAAAGCTATGCAAAAGTACAATGGTTTCCTCCAAAGAGATAAGTTCTCCCTCACTTTAGTTGTTGAACCATTTCAGTAATGTCAACTCTTCCTGACTCCATATTGGAGTTTTATTGGCAAAGATATTAGAGTGATTTGCCATTTCCTCCTCCAGTTCATTCAATAAATGAAGAATGGATGTCAATATGATTAAGTGACTTTCTTAGAATCACAAAGCTAGTAAGTGTGTGAGGCTAGATTTGAACTCATGAACTTAAGACCAAGCTGAGTGCTCTGTCCACTGTACCACCTAGCTGTCCCATCATTAGCAATCTTTAAAAGAAATAAAGGATTCATGACCATGTGTTGGGTACATTACAGGAAATATTATCACTTCTTATTCAGGTATGAATTGAACAAAATAGCTTTTGAGTTCCTGAGATTATGTAATTGGATAAAATATAGGATGCTAAAGTGTATATACACCTAATAGGTACCCAAAGAAGGCTAGTTGATAGATGACTTATTCCTGCTTTTGCCTTGTTTCTTTTGTTATAAACAAAAATTAATCTGGAGGCTCTTTACTAGATTTATAACCATTTATAACCATTTATTAGTAAAGAAAGAAATAGAAAGAGGGTTTTCAGTCTTTCTAATTTAGGGAAAGACCCAATCTTCCATTTCATCTGGATGGCTGGAGCTTTGGCTTGCCAAAGATGGTCAGATAAGACAAGAGAGTAAAGTGCCAGCCCAGGGAGCCAGTTAGTTCCAGAGTGGACATAAAAAAAAAGCTTCTCCCTCCATAAGGACATTGCAGTTAGACATGACTTTGTGACATCTATATCCTACCACTAGGGTACGGAAGACCAAAGTTGGAATGGAGGTCTCCTATTTTACTTTACACACTTTCAATGAGTTAAAAAATGTACTTGTAGTTGCTCCTTTAATCAACTGTTTATTGATAAGGAAAACACAAATTAAATAACTCACCCAAAAATTAAAGAAATGGTAACAAGTAAAAGTGTGAAAATCTTCATCATGACACAAAAAAGATTACTATGAATTATAGCAGAGTTCTCACTTTGTCCAAATTTGTCTGAGTCCTATCAGATCATTACTTATTGCTGAGATGCACTGCACACTTTTTTGCATGTAGTTAAATTAAAATTGTACTTGACTTAAAAAGTATAAATCTGAAAGTTTTAGAATTATATAAATTTGGCATTGCTTAGTAATCCAAGAAAGCCTTGGAATCATACCTTAAAAGTTCAAAATAACAATTCATTTATTAAATATTTCCAGAAAGTGAGCAGTTATATAGTGTTATCTTTAACAATAGTTAAATATATTTTCCAGATTTCTGAAGTATCCTCCTCTGTCAAATTTTTATACCTTTTAACCATTTGGAAAAAAATCTTTAAAAATGGTCGATATGTTCCCCTGATAACTTAAACAAATATGGTGAATAAAGAGAACATTTTCCTGATAAATCAGAGTTACTTATCATCAGGAAGCATCTAGGTATCCCAGTAGATAGAGGCTAGTTCTAAATTTAGCAAGGCCTGAGTTCAACTCTGGCCTCAGACAGTAGCTATTTGACCTTGGGAAAATAATCTAATTTTTGACAGCCTCAGTTTGCTCGTCTTTAAAATGAGGACAATAATAGCACTTACCTCAGAAAGGTTTTGTGAGGATTGAAAGAAATAATATTTATAAAGTTATCAGTAAACTTTAAAGCACTTTATAAATGCTAGTTATGAGCCACAGTACAGTAAAATTTAGTGAAGGCATCAAGCATCACCTGGCTGTGGAGAATCCTTGGCCTCTGCACTAAATGGTCCCATGTAGCTGTTCTGATCTTTTTTACTAAATTTTCTCATTTTTTTCTCAATGTTGGTAATTGCCTCATTTCTCTCCCTTCTGTCACTACGCATCCTGTAATTGTTCCTTGTAATATGTTTCTTCTATCATGTTTCATGAAGGAAAAGCAGATAACTATTATCGTGGTGGTCCAAAATAATATCAGGATGTTGGGATCATGTACAGTGTGTCTGAGTCTGGGGATCAGATGAACGTGAGCTCAGAAGGCTCTACCACAGGTTAGGCACAAATAAATCATATAGACATTTGGGATGGAGAATGTCTAAATTTTTATGTCTCATGTTTCTTTTGAGCTATTACAATTTTGCTTCACTCCTAGAACACATGATTTTTTTTTGTTTTATGTGGGAACAGAAAAGGGTCTATGATTTCCTCTCCTTGGTCCCTCTCCCCACACTGACACAGACAGTGACTCCTCACTAACTCTAGAGACGGTTGGTGAGTTTCTGTGAACAAAAACTATCCATCTCCCTGTGTTCAACTTTATGATTAGCTTCTTCAATTTAGTTAAGCTGGCCATAGGATAATGGACATGTGTCTGTTATTAAGTCCATTGCCTTTCAAGAATGGTAAGACCTATCAGAGCTTGTATTCTGCTGATACTAACTTCAGGAATGTAATTCAACTCCATGCTACCATGAGACATGAGTGTAGGATATTGAAGTCTCTTAGAATTAAAAAGTAAGGCTTTGGGTTAAGATCCTTTATGTAGCACAAAATGGCTAGGCTTTAGCAGAAAGACACCTGCTTTAGTATCTAAGAGGCTTTTTTTTTTCTCTTAATGAAATAGCAAGTATATTCAAGATAACTGAGGTTGCTAGAAGTCTTACCTCTGAAAAGTGGGAATACTGCTATATTGAAACATTATTATTGTCCTGAAGGAAAAAAAAAATGTTCAAAGCTCATTCAAAGAGTTAGGCTTATTTTTTTTCCCTTCTTCAAAAAGCCTGAAGGTCTTTTTATTCTAATTCTATCTCTAGCATGTGAATGACTTCCTCTCCTCTTTTTTTTTTTTTGCTATTACACTATAGCTGTTTTTATTATTCCAAATGGCAAGAGTAGGCACTGAAGCAGAAAATAATTGTGCCCCATTCATCCCATACACGGATGAGAAATTATTTAAGAGAGAAATATTAGAGAGCCTTAGCAGAAGAACAGCAGCGAATTGACTTGTGTTTCAGATACTGACTTTCAGACTCAAAGTACCCTGCAGAGCATTATGGAAATGAGTGTGGTGCAAGTGGGCCATTGACTGTGCAGGCAAATGTGGATGGAACCCATTAAGAGCGCCCCAATTGCTCACAGAGCCCTGGACATTAGAGCTGGAGTCTTTGCTGTCCGACATTATTATGAGAGAGCATTCTAAGATCTTCAAACATCTGTGGCCAGTAAGAAGAGAAAAGAGTGTGGCTTACTCATAGGATTATAGATTTAGAGCTTGAAAGGTTCTCTTGAGTCCATGTGGTCAAACCCCTTCATTATAAAGATGAGTAAACCCAGCCAGATGTGGAGAGGTTGAACAATTTTGCTCGAGGCCACTCAGGAGTAAATGGAAGAGCTAAAATTTGAACCATGTCCTCTTACTTCAAATTCTCTACCTCTTCCACTATGCCAAATTAAATGACATTTGGAGTAAGCAACCATAGATTCTAATTCTAATTTTATGTGCATAGTTGATATAGCTTGCAGATTATTGACTTTCTAAAACTCACAGTATTATAGGATCACAGATTTCAAGACAGAAAGAATCATCCAATCCAAATCCCCCATAATGAGAGGGCAAAACTAGGACCCAAAAAGGTGATATGACATATTTTGGATTTTGTGTATATGTTTATAAGGATAAAATGACATCATATTTTTAAAACACTTTTCTAACTTCAGAATGCCATAGATATGATGATGGTGGTCCTGATACTGATACTGATGACTTTGATTCATTATATTCTTCCCAAATGGGTAGTACCAACAGATATAGCTAAATTCAACTTTTCCATCCCAAATATTGCTGGGAATATACATTGGAAAGGGCATCAGATTTTAATTGATGGTTAAGAAAAAGGCAAGGTAATGCCATTATCAAAAATTCAATATTGCATACCAAAGGCAAATATAAATTTTTATCTCTTTTTTGGAGTACAAAAGCTACTACTTCCCACTATTCTCATTGTTAATCGATTCTTCCTTAATAAATGTCTGTCTGGAGATTATAATCATCAATTTTATGACTAGTTATGAAACTTGGAATTAGTTATAAAGTTTTGTGGCTAGTTAGGAAACTTGGAAGAGTAACATGGATGACAGATCAAGTTCACTGCTATTTTGTTTCTGCATGACCATAATTATAATGATCTTTAACTGTCAGTGAAAGATTATGATAAGACGAATGTAGCAAATCAGCCAGGTCCTGTTCATTGGTGATTTCTCAAGTTTTATAGCAGATTTTGAGTAATATTAAAACTTATTACCTATTTACCCATTGAATAGCATGAGTCAGTTGGTAGTCATATTTTTTTTTTCATATTTTGGTCTATATACTGCTGGTTGGAAACTATTGTTTTACCAAGATATTTATTAATAATTTAACCTGCAATGCTTTCTCTCAGTTTCTAGAAGAGCCTAGCAATTCCCACAAAAGAAAATTTTGGGGGGAAAATCAGAAGGCTTAGAAAATAAACTTGAGAGGACAAAGTGAATGTTACTTTTGTTATAGGTTAAGGAATAAATGTACTGTTATTGCCCACAAAGATTGCCTTTCTTATTTGCTTCTTGGGTATATCACTGTAATTCAAAAAGTGATTTTGAAAATAGGGGCAATAAAACTGTTTTGGTCTCATACTGTGAAATTCTCCCAAAAAGGCTTTAAGCAGAACCTGCTTGCAGAATGGCAAGGGAGAGCCACCTTCTTTCTTCAAAGTAATGGGGGAACTTGTTCAAAAAGAGGGAAAAAATAGAACAAGGTTAACAGCAATTGCAGAATAAGGTGGGATAAGTGTTACTGTGATCATATCTTCTGTCAGTTATATTCCTATTATCATCCAAAAATCCAGACGGATCCAAAGTGCTCACAATGAGAAAAAAGCACTAGCAAGTCACTCTGCCTAGAGACAACATCCTGAAATGGGAAAAAATGTGTTCAATTTGTAGATATTGTGTGTTTTGAAGTCTTCCTGAGAAACACGGCACTTGAGAACATTCATATTTTTTCCAATCTAATGAAGACCAGAATGTGCCATATTCTCTGAAATAAGAATGTCCTTCCTTGCAAACAGAGGTCAGTGCTAGCTTTAATTTTCCTTTTTTTTTTTTTTTTTTTTTTTTTTTTTTTTTTTTTTTTTTTTTTTTGGTGTGAGTTCAAGTATCCATTAACAGTGGGAAGATCTGGACTCAAACCCTACCAACAACGCTTACATTGATAATAAGACAATTATTTTACTACCCTCAGCCTCAGTTTTCACATCTGCAAAGTGAGGATAATATTAGTAGTCATTAGATTATCATTAAATGTGATAATATATGTAATGTGCTCAAGAAACCCCAGAGTGATAAGTAAATATCAGCTATTTTTATTGTGGGATCTTAACTTTCTGGAAACCGCAATAAAGCAAATCAAATATGAGTGCATATTTAGTTGGAGAATAGAGTTGTAGATTGGACCAGTGATTTATTTGGCAGAGGGAAGGTTAAGGTGAGGAAATTTCATCTTACCAAAGAAGGTTGTCATCTCTGTGAGATTTTCTGGGAACCCAGAGAAGTTAAATGGTCTCGGTTGATACTGCCAATAGGTATCGCAGGTGGGTCTTGAAACTGAGTACGGTGGAGCCCCCTTGTCTGAGGATTCTGTGGTTTCAGTTTTGGGGGTCAATCTCAAAAGCCACAGGTCCTCCCAGGGCTTTGGTTATCCTACCTAAAGCACTGGAGATCTTCCCAAGTTTTCTATTACCCTGACCAGGAAGGTCTAAGGTCCTCTAGTGGCAGTGGCTGGCCTGGAGGGCTGTCTCTTCTGCTTTCCCTTTACTTCTACATTTTTATTTCAGTTCTGTCATTCATAGAAGGTCTCAATACATATCCCCATAGATTTGAGCCCTACTTTCCCCCCCACCCCCAATTTCATGGCCAGCTTTCCACTTTCCCACACTGTCTCTCTTACCACTTATGTTGGTGGGGATCCTTTCCTGCTGAATTCACTAATGTCTCATTGGTTCCTAAATTTATGATATTGGGTTGTGTTATGGTATATAATTAAGGGAAATGCTAGATTTTAGTTACAGGTCAATGAAAATAAAGATGTAGCTTTTTTTCTCATCTAAGTTCATAGATACTCAAATCCTTGCCCTTGATATTTTCTTAGGAAAAATAAAATAGGAGAAAAATTAATTTTATGAGATGCACCTCAAAAAGCATTGCATCGGGTCCTTGTGTCAGAATCAGGGTTACATCTTTTAAAAATTCTTAATATTAAAAATAAAATCATCATTTTTATTTAATTTAATAATTTTTCAAATTCACAGTTTTTTCTCCTATTTCTTTTTATTTATTTGTAAAAAATAAACTAAGCTTTTCTGTCTTGAGGAGGTTTTATTGAAAGTCATGCTGACTCAATGACCCAGGTTCCTGCTCCTGCTTGTAAATCAACATTGAGGAACATTTGTTGGGGAGACTTCACACAGACTGCAGCTTTTCAATTACTTGCTATCTGGCGCCTATCTCTACCTATTAGCATCATCTCTTACCTGTTAAAAGTCCAGTATGATCTGAGATGCAATGGCCCAGCTCCTTTGACTGACATAGACCTATCAAAATTGTCTTTATCTCATCACAAAAGTTATCACTAAAAGTTGACTCCATCTTGATACCCCTTCTGATCTGCAGTGATTAGCCTCATCAATATATTGCTACCGAGGCATATTTTAATAAACATTTTTAATTCCCTCTTTCCCAAGTTTTGTCTTATTCATTAATCAGGCTGAAAGCCCAAACAAAGAATTTTCTTTTTAATGGTTTCTTCTTCATATTCATAGACTGGCTCTATTAGAAATGAGTGAACTAATATGTGTTCAATTCTACATGCCGATGAGACTGCTTTTCTGAAAATTGTTAGATGGAAGTGGTTGGAGTATAAGAAAAAGTTTAATTCAGGACATGCAAAGCAATCTTATACTTGAACTGAACTGTGATCTCAGCCATGTGAGTACTCATTCAACCAGCACAGATCACATTCCATCTCACCCTGAATAATTCTTATCAATATCTAAATGCTCCAAACAAGATCTACCCAATACTCTGGAAGCTTTCATCTGACTCCTTTAATATTTCATGAAAACCAGAGCAAAATTTGAGCTATCTGTTATCCCTTCATTGCTAAATTATGAAGTTAACAGTATCCCATGCCTCAATTTCATTATGTAATCTTGAAATACTTGGTTATCATATTTTATCCTTACAATGTCAATGAAACTGCTTTCCTAAAATTCTCTTTATCAGCAAGTACAATGACTTTTTTTCTCCATTTCTTTCTCTTGAACTCTTTCTCCTTTTGATAGTATTCTCTTCATATGCCAATAATATGGCTGGCATTCATGTGACATTTTACATTTTAAAAATGTAAATACATTATCTTATCTTAGATATCTCTATAAGACAAGATTTACATGATTATCTCATTTAGAGTAAGGAAACTGAGCCTTAAAGAGGTTAAATTTACATGCCTATGTCCCATTCAGTTTCAGTCAGAATTTAAATCTACATCCCTGATAATACTGAATCCAACATTATTTTCACTATATCATGTTGCCTCCTAGAAACTCTTCTCCCTTGACTTCAACATCATCGACCATTTCTAATTGATCCATATTTCTCTTTTTTGATGATTCTTCTTCCTCTTATCATCACTAAATGGGGAATGACTAAAGAAGTTGTGGCATATGATTGTGATGGAATACTATTGCATGTAAAAAATTATGAGGATATTAATTTTTAATAATATTTTACTTTCCCCCAATTACACATGAAAATAATTTTTATCACTTAAAATTTTTTTTGAGTTTCAAAGTCTCTCCTCTTCCTCTTTAGCCTCACTCTCCAACTCCCTACCAGTGTTGACAAAAAAAAAATCTGACATAGATTTTACATGTCAAATCATGCAAAATATTTTTCCATAACAATCATTATGAGGAAGACATCTTGATCAAAAAGACATGAAGAAAGAAGGAGAAACATATTATGATTTGGTCTGTATTCAGACTCCATCAGTTCTTTCTTCAGAAGCAGGTGGCAATTTTTTATATCATAAGTTGTTGGGCTTATCTTGGATCATTATATAGCTGAAAATAGCTAGATCATTTATAGTTATTCACAAAAATATTGCTTACTGTGTATGTTTTGGTTCTGCACTTTGCATCAGTTCTTGTAAGTCTTTTCAGGTACTTCTGAAATACCCAGAAGGTTAATTTTTTTTAAAAAAATATGGAAAGACTTGAATGAAATTATGAAGAGAGCAAAAGAATTTTGTATACTGCTACAGCAATATTGTTTGAGAAATAACTATGAATGTGCACCTCTTCAGAAAGAACAGATTGATAGATTCTGCATATGATATTAAAAATGAACTTTTTGATCAAATGTGTCTTCTCTAATATGGGATTAGGAGGGAGAGAGAAACTTTGAAACTTTAATTTTAGACTAAATTGCAACTAATTTTTTTAAAACTATGCATATTTCTCAGAGTCATTTAGCTTTTAAAAATTTGATCACATATTCAAATTTAAGGATTCCAATATGTGTAAAAAGTTTGAATTATTAAACACATTGTTATTATTGATAGTAACAAAAGAAAAATAATAAGCAACTAAAAGAATATAAATAAAAACATGTCAAACTAAGTAAATGTTAAATAACAATATCCTAAGCAAAAACCTAAGTCAGACAAAAAAAATTAGATTAAGGATGATATTAGCGACACATCATAGCATATGTACATGATGCAATTAAAAGAGAATTTAGAGGACAATTTATATAAATTAATTCTCATGGAGAAAAGATAAAAAGGAGCCTAGTTATTACTACACCCAAAGAAATAGAGAAAACCAAGAAATTTATAATCCCCAAACAAAAACAAAAGAAGATACTTTGAGAATCAAAATTAGAAACTAAGATTCATTAATAATAGTTAACAGTTGGTAAAAATTATTAATAAGTTATAAAACTCATCAATAATTGAGACAAAACTAATTTAATTTAACAAACCTTTTTGAAGTAACTACTTTTTGAAAACACTGTGCTAAATGGTCAGATCACAAACAGGAATAAAAGACTCCCTACTCTCAAGAAGCTTAGGTTCTACTCTCTATATAAACATATTTCATTATATTTATATTGTTTAATATTAAATTGTACACATATCAGTAAATTTAAAGACTTTGCAAAATAATTTTAAAATCTGAAAATGTATGAAAGAATCAAATCTCAACTCTCTTGCTTTAACATTCAATGCATTTTGATGGCATGAGGACTTCACAGTCGACCTCCTTCCTTCTAAACACAAGCTCTTAAGCATGGCACGTGTTATAGCTTCCACTATGTTCCATCTCATTGCCCTCTGGGTGATGCTCAATTTTAGTTCTTCAGAAACAGAAGTGATCCACGGCACATAGTCTTACAAAAACAGAATAATATTGTTATGAAAGAGATGGTTTTGTGTTTAAGGGGGAAGTTTGAGGTCATAAAAGTACTTTACAGTTTCCCAGAAGCAATCTTTCCAGTTTTCCTCCTATTCAATTCTGGGTCCAATTCACTGGGAATATATTGTAAACTGTGTTAAAAAAAAACATGCAAAATTGTATTCCTTATTTCCATTTTTCTGCCTAGTCTCTCCTGGATCTATCGTCCTGCCTGGAAGATTTGAAAGCAAGCTTGTCCATAGTTCCTATGTGACAAATCTGATTGGTGACCATGTTAGCCTTTAAGCCCAAGAAAGGGAGAAAAACATGAAAAATCTCTACAAAAAAAAGTTTTGGGTGAAACCATTCATGCAAAAAGGAGCTAGCCTTATGCATAATGCCCCTACTACCATGGCCATGCAGGTGGCAGAGGATGAAATCTGGAAGTCCTTTAAAAACACAGAAACCACCTGATGCAAATTCAAGTTTAAGCTTGCTGATTGCTTTGCAAGTCAAAAGACACCCCTGAGAATTCATTCAGGTTTGGTTACAGGCCAGTGCCTGAGATATCAGTAGGGTAGAAGAACAGTGTAATCGCTGTTCATTTTGAAGACACCTGACACAATGCTCTAAGAGCACAAAGTGAGTGAAAATCCAGGGGAATTCAAAAATAGCTAGAAACCATCAGCTCTTCTCTCTGCAGAGTTATGGCAGGGGGAAAAATAGTTGAAAAGAATCAAAGAGGTAGCATAGAAACCATTAATGATCAGAAAAGCTGAGTGACAAAAAAACGCCTTATTCACATCCCCAAATTAGATTGCTCTGGGAGCTCTGGACCCACAATGCAGCAAAGAGATGAAGCCTTCACAAAAGGAAGAGGCTACACTACCTCTTCCAAATCTAAGGACTGATAAACTCTATCATCAATGCAAAAGTAACAAGGTCCTTGGCTTTTTGTTTCTTTATAGGTGAAGAAGAAAAGTAGCCACCAATTCTTTTATAGTTTTTTAAAATTAGCTTTTTATTGGGGAAGTTTTAAAGAGTAAGATGACAAAATCAGTTTTCATCATCTGCTCCTATAACTAGTGAAAACAATAAATGATCTGTAATGGCACAGTGGATAGCATGTCAAGAAATCTCATCTTCCCTGAATTTAAATCTGGCCTCAGAAACTTCCTAACTGGGTGACCCTGGACAAGTCACTTAACTTTTTTGGTCTCAGTTCCCTCATCTATAAAATGAGTTGGAGAAGGAAATGGCAAACTAATCCAATATCTCCTCCAAAAAAACATCAGATGAGGTCATAGTCAGACACAACATAAAAATGACTGAACAACAACAATACAGCCAAAGTGAAGAGACAGGAAAAATTATATCGTTCTAGAATGTCACTGCTAAAATCTACCTTGTAAAGGTATTTTCTTTAGAGTTAACAGTTTTCTTATTGACTTGCTGCCATTTTCCATGAGTTGAGCACTCATTCACAATTTCTATCCCAATCTGCAAATCTGTTTAATTAATTTGCTTTCTCATTCTGTATTACACATAATAACCATTTGGTAAATACTGGTAGTTGATTCTCTTTGTTTTCTCCAACATTACCGTTTTTGTCTAAACTATTTTTCCTCAATGACTTCTGTCATATCATAGTAGAAGAGCCACTGGAGTCAGGTTTAACAGTAATACAAGACAATGGGAAACAGCACAAAAGAAAAAGGGAAACCCTACAGAGATTCTGGGAAGATCACATTCCTGGCGTTCAGATGCTTTGCAAAAGACTTCATCGGGAAGCTAAGATTTCATAACATCTCAGCGTAGGAAGAGACTTCAATGGCTCTCTAGTCTATCTCATATTGGAATCAAATTCTTCTCTATACTATTGAGGACAAATGGCCATAAAGCCATTTAAAAATGCTTTTAAGACCTCCAGCAACAGAAAAACTCATAATCTATATTAGTTACACATAATTATATCTGGAAGTTATAGTGTATCAAGCTGTCTTGTACATCTCTGAAACTCTTGTTCAAGGATGCTGCCACCTTTGGGAAGAGGACTATAATCACTCAAGAGAATTTGGTCTTTGGGTCACAAAGGAAAGACCAAGTGGACAAAGAAAATTTATTGACCAGATCTGAGCATGCATTTAGATTAACAGACTTTGTAAATATTCTGTTCTATGCTGCAATGTATGGAAACTTTTGTCCAAAAGTTTAGCTATATGGAACAGATGGTACAGATAGACCAAGAGTTAAATTCAGAAGAGAACAGGAGGAAAACATACTGGATCATTTCAAGATATTGAAGAGCTCTTTTAATGACCACAAGCTTCTCATGAATGGAAAGATCCATCTTTTCAATACTCATGATATGAATGAGACAGAGACAAAATTGCCTCAAAAGAAGTAAAACTTATTATCGCTTAGAGGATAATGGAGAAGAACAAGGTAGATTTGACACAGCTGTAACTTATAAATTATAAAGAATTAAAGATATCATCAAATGATTGCATGATAAGAACAAATAATGAGCTGGTCCCCTGGCAAGAATACAGAATGACAGGTTGACAGATATCCAATTCCAGCCACAGACTCATAACATATGACAAAACATATGAAAACGTGGATAAAAGTTCTACAACATTGGCAAGGATGGATGGGCAGTAATCTCCATCATTGGAGAGAACTTCCAATTTGATGACATCTCAAATACATCTGAGTACTGGAATCTTAGCTGAGATTCAAGATGATATCAGACATATAAATCTACAAAAGCAAAGTTTCCTTTAATTTTAATGTAAGATCCAGGGTTTACACAAACAAGGGTTGTTAAAAATCCTAAAGGTATGGAACGAGTAGTACAAATCAGAAGAGGCATGTGTTGAAGGGTATACAAAGAAAAATATAGCTAAGCTATTGTGACAGTCAATTTTTGAGCCTTAATCAATCATTTCAATATATTGCATTAACCTTTTTTTTGTTTACCTTATTACCTTATTACAAAGCTCTCAACATTTTCTTAAAGACACCTGTGGCTATGGATTTTATTATTGTCATTATTCCTGAATGTTGTCTTCTGGAAATTATTGATTTTTCCTTCTGTCATGTTTTATTCTCTCTATCTAGCTTGGGAGATACATGCCTACAATATTCTACTCCCATTTAAAGTTCTGTCGATCAGATTCGGAGTTTTTCTTTGTCCTTCTTAACAACTGTATTAATGTACTTGCTTCAGTAGCATATGGACTAAAATTTGAATTAATCAGAATAGATTAGCATGGCCACTAAACAAGGATAATACTCAAATTCATGAAACATTGAAGCTTTTTTACAAACATAGATTTTTCTGTAGAAAACCATTCAACTCAATAGAGAAACAGGAGAGAAGGAGGAAAAAGGAAGGAGGAAAATGAAGAGAATAGATTTTGGGAAAGATTTGTCCAAAACAAATCAAACTCTAAGCTCAGAGAATTTCCCATAAAGAGAGGATTAAAAGGAAAGAAAGGAAAGTTATGAATCTGTGACTGAGGGAAAAATAAAGTAGGACAGCAGACACAGATTACTTCAAGCAAGGGGCACTGATACTAAAATACTTCTTTGTCTAATAACCCTCTTTTTAAAGAGGGGAAAGTAAATAAAGAGTGGAGGAAAAAATACAACAGAATGGGATGGAAGGAAGTAAACAAATAAACAAGCATTACTGTGATGAACAGATTAAAATGGAGGACAGTTGAATAAATTAGAAAGAAAATTCCAATAATAAATATTGCATAAAAGAATCACTCAAAACATAAAGAATCATAGAAAAATAAGAGGTGGTAGAAAAATATATTACTTTTCAATTGAACTCAGAAAAGAATGGGTAGCAATCAGAATCTCAGTAACAGTAAAAAATAGAAACTTTTCAGGGAATCTGAAAGGTAACATACATAATGTGGCAGCTAGAGAGAACAGTGGGTAGAACATTAGACCTGGAATCCTGAATCCAGTTCAAATCTGATCTTAGACACTAGCTATGTGACCCTTGGCGAGTAATTTAACCCTGTTTCACTCTGTTTCCTCATATTTAAAATGAACTGAAGAAGGAAATGGCAAATCACTCCACTATAATTGCTAAGAAAAACCCTAATGGTGTCATAAAGAGCCATACATGACCAAAGAACAATAGCCATAGATAATGAATTAATATCAGTGCCTTGACATATTAGCGCTGAATGTCACAGCATCTGAATACTAAAGAAAGATATAGGTAAGAAATAAATAGAAGTAGGCAATAAAACTATAATAGTAGGGGATTGAAATGTATCCCTTTCAGACCTTGACAAATCTAATAAAAATAAATATGAAAAATTAAGTATCTTAATATAATTTTAAAAGATAAATATGAAAGAATAATCTCTTATGATTATTGCATGGGACAATAAAGGAATAGACATATTTTACTGCTGCAAAGCACTTTTACAGTAATTGAAAACACATGTGTGGGGATACACATGCACACATCTCACAAATAAAGACAAGTAGAGATGTTAAACATTTCCTATCAACCACGATGTAATGAAAATCATATTCAACAAGGGACCTTTAAAGAAAATTATAAATTAGAGACTAAATAACATAATCTTATAGAATTGTCAAGTTAGTGAGCAAATCACAAAAATGATGATTTCGTTAAAGAAAATTAAACATTAAAAATACAATGCCAAAATTGAGGCATTCAGCCAAAGAATTTCTAAAAGGAAATCTATACCTCAAAGCACTCATATAAATGTTTAGTACTGGTGTTGATGGGGAAAGGAAGGGAGGGAGGCAGGGGGAAAGAGTAAAAGAAGGAGAGGGAGAGAGTGAGATCTCTCACTGGAATAGATTAGGTTCACAACATACAAAAGCAAACAAACCCTAATAGATTTTTTTCTATTATTTTAAGGACTTGTTACCTGACAAAAACTATTCAAAGAACTGGAAAGTAGCCTAAGAAGCATTAAGTTTAGGCTAGCATTCATCATGTACCAAGCCATGTTCTAAATGGAAACATGACCTAGATATAAAAGTTAATATTTCAAACAAATTATAGAAGCAAGAAAAATTACATTTAAGATTTATGGAAAAAGAAATAGTTTATGAACTTAATAAAGGGTATCAGTGAAGAGAAAAAGAACAATTTTTATTACATAACATTAAAAAAGCATTTTTGCAAGAACCAGATAAATGAAGTTAAGATTCAGTGAAAGAATTAACTCTGTGTCTATGTGGGAGAATCTTTTCATAACTCTCTTTGATAAAAGATTCATTTCCAATATAACTTCTTCCATTTATTTAAAAGAATAAGAGCCATTCCCCAAATGATAAATGATCAAAGTATGAACAGGCAGTTTTCAGAGAAAGAAACCCAAGCCATATCTACATTAGACATATGGAATATATTCCAAATCATTAATAATTAGAAAAATTAAAATTAAAGTAACACTGAGATTCTACTTCATATCGATCATATTGGAAAAGTTGATTAAAGAAGGAAAAATAAAAATGTTGAGGGAAAGTCATTTTAATTTACTAATAGTGGAACTGTAAATAGGAACAACCATTCTGAAAAAGAATTTAGACATATTCCAAAATTTATTTAACTATGCATATCTTTTGACTCAATTATATTACTACTTAGTCTATACTATAGTATGATTAAAGAAAGAGGAAATACTCCCCTATGCAGAAAAATATTTAAAGGAGTCCTTTCCATAATTACAATGTGCTAGAAAACAAGAGGATATCCATTAGTTTGTGGAAGGACTGAACAAATTATAAAATATGAATAATATGGAAATAATATTGTACAATAATATGAAAACTGTCCTGTTTTTATGAAATAATGGAGGCAGATGCATTGTGAAATGAACAGAACCTATAAAACAATTTAAGCCATAACAACAACATTGTAAAAACATACAACTAACTTTGAAGCTATTAAGAACTTTATCAAAGCATGCTCAAGCATACTTCTAGAGTCAGTGATGCAGAAATTCTAGCCCTTCCTAAAACAGAGAGATAAAAGACTAAATATGCAGAATGATCTCCATGATTCAATTGGCATCCCATCCTGGAAACTGCCTAATTCCCTGCAGTCGTCTCACCCTCAATGATGTTCTGCTCTTCAGTCCTTTCTTCCCATTGGTGATCTCCTCCTACATTCATCATTTTGAGGAACTGTTCAAAAACTCCATCCTTCAGTTCTTATCTGGCCCCTCTCTTAAACTCTCCAGACCCTGAAATATGGGTGTTATTTGCATTTCCTAATTCATTATGCATGGTTAGAAATGAGTCAGTGGGCAGCAAATTACATAAAAATGATGTCTGGATTCTTCCATAGAACCTTCATTAAGTAATATCTCACGGGTGTGAGATATCTGTAAGTAAGGACTTTCTATGTCCCTTGCCACACAGGGATTCTCATTACAAGACATCTTTGAAGCAAATTGAGCATTTTGGAGAACTGCTATTTTCATGTGCATTGGAAATGTTATTCCTATTGAATAATCTCCATTGTGACTAAGACTCTTTAAAAGCCTCTCTTGTTTTTCCTCCTTCCAGTTAATGATAAAGTGCCCTTAAGGCTGGAACCGAAAGGAGATTGAAAGCAGATGTGACACTAAATTGGATTTAGAACAATAGTGTTAAAGTTACCTTTCAGAGATGAAGGATCAAAATTGGGTAAAACACACACATGGAGTGAAAGAACAACGAAAACAGTTCTATTAGGGAACAAATCGTATTGATATAAATTGGCAAGGGATGATTTTTCAATAAAAATCGAAAACTAGAAAAATGTATATTTTTACACATAGCTCCAAGATCACATAAATGCCAAGAGACATGACAGTTGCTAAAATAAATGTGCTTTTTATGAACAGTAGAGTAGTAAAACAAGCAAAATAGATGCATAAAATGGGTAAATTTTCAGTGTATTAGTTATTGCCGCCTCTGGGCAGCCATAAATTACAAACTTATTTTTCCCCTTTTTGGGTATTCATGAATACATTTCTGGGCCTGTACTTCCTCCTCCTTTCCTGGTGATTCTACTCTTTGCTGATTTATATGCTTCTTCAAAGTATGTAAATTAAAGGTGAACAGGTTTTTGAAGGGAGAAAAAATCAGCAATATCCCAAGAAAATGTAATTTAAGACACATTTGGTGGCATAATCATGAGGCAGATATGCCTTCTTTCCATAAACTAAACCTTCATTTTTCAACATTAAACCAAGGGTAAGATTTTATTTCACTTAATGTCTTCCCACAATATTTCTGTTTTAGAAATACAAGCCTATAGTTTTATTTTTGTAAATAAATTGCTATGTGTAAAAGGCATTATGCTAAACTCTGGGGATACAAAGACAAACAAGGATAAAAGTCCCTGCCCTCAAGAATATTACATCCTAATGGAGGACAAAAACCACATAAATTGGCAGTTTTAGGGGTTTAGAGGAGGACTTGAGGCAGCATGGTTTGGAAACAATTGGGAAGTGACATAAAGAAGCTGAATTCTAGGCAAAATAAGGGAAAGACTCATCTATAAATTTCCAGGGAACTTGAAACAGAGTACAAGTCGTTCTGGTGGAAGGGTCTGAGAAAAGAATAGTGTGGGAACAAGAGGTAGAAATGACAAAAATAATTATTATACTGTCTGCATACTTTATGATTTACATTATCTATGAAATGAGGTGGGAAAGCAAAATGTAAGAAGCTTATCTAATAGCAGAAACTTTTAAACTCACATCCAACAAAATAATAACATGGAAAGAGAACCAACTCTAGGTCAGAAATCTTTGGTTCAAATCCTGTTACTTATACTACCTACATCCTCTTGAAGAGTGAACTTCCTTGGGTCTCATTTTCCCCATCTGAAAACTGAGGAGGTTGGAATAAAGTATATACATTCCAGCTCTAGATCACTGATCTATGAAGCATGTTGGAATAAAACCCAAAGACTGTCAAAATTGGTAGTGACTAAAAATCTCTTAGTCAAACTCCTTTATTTTCCTAATGAAAATACTGCTTCTAGTCACTGAACAAATTAATTATATTACTAGGTCTTGCAACTCATTGTCAAATATTTTTACTACTACACCATACAACCCCATCAAATGCACCCTGAAAATTGTATATGGAGTCCTAATGCAATCTAGCTATGAATGTACTATGCAGAGGTCGCCTGATTTTTGTGCAGAGAGGACCAAATTCCTATAAGCATCTTTCTGAAGATGAAAGAATAAAGGCAGTGCTCCTATTCCTCTCAGGTCCAAGGACCTGAGGAGCAGATATGAATATGATCTCTTAAGGAAATTCTAGAGAGGCTAGAGTCAGAAAGACTCATCTTTCTGAATTGTTTCCTGACATTGAGCAAGTGGCTCCTCCCTCTTTTCCTCAATTTCTTATCTATAAAAGGAGCTGAAGAAGAAAATGAAAAATATACTCTTTTTTTTCTGCCAGCTGGGAAAAGCAACATTTTAACGACTGAAATAGTCACAGAGAAAGGAACAATTATTGGAAATAAGAAATTATTGTGATTGCACTGCATTGTGGGGGGAGGGATGCAGCACCAATCAATCTGATCAAATTAGCTGATGTAACATTTAAGCAGAAATGAATCCTAAGCAGTAAATGCAATACGACAAAAATCTCCATCTTGAGGGCTGAAAATTTTCTCTTTGAGGTATGTCAGAGCTTTAGGCTAGTTTGTCTGGTCTTGAAGCTAGCTGCCAGGACAGTGATGGGCTTTGAAAGGAATGTATTCATCTCAACCAAAATATCAAACAGGTCTGGGGGATTCTCACTGAAAGGAAGTGAGATTGCTGAAAAGCGAGATTCTGGCATTATATCTGTTTTAAACCTCCTTGATTAATACCCTTTGAGAAAGAAGTCCTTGCAGCTATCAGCCCTAGCGGTTGACATTAGATAGGGAAAAAGTTGAACAGATAACAGCAGCAGCTCATGAGTAAAGTCCTCTTGAAGTAGATGACAACTAAATAAGGTAGCAGCTCGTGGCACTTTTGGGATGCAGAAAGCAATGGCATTGCGAGTTTTAAAATATTGTGGCCAGGAAACTGCATCCCCCAGCATGCCCCAGAGGTCCCTCCCCCTACTTCCTGGCATGGGATTGGTCTTGAATGGTCCAATCCCATGCTAGGGTGGGTCCACGCCCTCCTACTTCCTGGCATGGGATTGGTCTTGAATGGATCAATCCCATGCTGGGGAGGGACCACGCCCTCCTACTTCCTGGCATGGGATTAGTCTGGAATTGGACCAATCCCGCTCCAAGGAGGGACCTTTGAATCTGACAAGATTCAAGCTTTAGTGGGGGATAGTCAATTTCAAACTAGGGAGACTCAGAGGGTTTGCTTAAAATAAAGCTTCTGCAAAGATCAAAATCAGAGAGTTTTTTTTCGGCTTTTCAGCATCAATATAGGGAAGGAGTAAGACAGTAGATGAACTAGGAGCCCTCACAAGCAGGTGAATGGCCTGGAGATGATGAGTTTTCTAGGGACGTTTGTTTGCAAACAAATGTATTCTCTATCAAATCTGTGGAAGGTACCCGTTTGTGTAAGAATAGTTCTTTGCTATTATCTTCCTATTTTACTTCATTATATGCTCTTTGAGGAGGGTTAACATTCTCTTGTGAGAATGACTGCACTCAATACTATTTCTACTCTTTTGCTAGTCAAAGTCAGCCAGAACAGGAAAAAGCCCTCTTTCGTCAAAGTCACTCTTTTTCCAAAATCTTAGTTTCCTTCAGTGAAAATTTCGTTGGGTCTAATTGATATTTAGCGTTTGTGAGTAAATTCATTTTTTTTTTTTATCATTCCATGTGCTCTGTCAAAGAGATCTATATTGGGGATAGTAAAAAACTGTGTGCTTCAGAAGATGTCAACTCAAATAGGACCATTAAATTGAGCGGCCCTAAGAATCACATAGAAGACTTGCAGCAAGCTGAGCTAATCAGAGAAATACTGCAATAAAGGTGATTTTCGTACTTAAAAACATTCAATTTCCAAATGTTCCATGCATAGGAATGGTAACACCACCCTCCATTCCCTAAATAAGCTCTACTCAAAGAACTAAGGCTACCATGAGAACTTTTCAACCACTACAGCATCCAAATAGTAGTTAATCCTCTAACCCATTCAATTCCAGAGTAAGAATCACTTCACAGTATCTCATTTAAATTATAGAACAAATTGGCACTTGTGGACTCACCTGAGAAACCATCATTTACAACCTAGCTTCTATTGGAAAACATGTTCTAAGTTCTAAAATACTACCTTAAAAATCAAATTGTGGAACAATTCTGTGGACTGGACCCAATACTTATTCTCATATTCAGTAATTAGATGATTCCCATCCAGATCTCTTTTCTCAAAGTAGTTCTAGATTTCTTGACTTATTAGTGTGCTATTACATTCTGCCTAATACCACACATTGTTCTGAGTCTCAGAGTACCCAAATTTAGCCCTACTGGCACCAAAACTTCAGTGTGACAATTTTTTAACATCCATTATAAGGGATCAAAATAACTAACTCATTCTCCTTATAGATTGATCTAGCCATACCAAAGATCTTCCTTTTGCAGAATGGAGATTCATCCTTCCACTTTATATTTTGGGCTAATACCGGCATACAGACAAAGATCAATTCTTATCCCTCATCCTTGCCACAAAAGATCATTGATTTACCATTGCAAAGAATCTTAGAAGCCATCAAAATCCACCTACTCATTTTACACACGGGGAAATTAAGTTCTAGAGAAATTAAGTGTCTCATCCAAAGTCACATAGGAAATATCATTTTACAATATTTTTCTATGTTTACATATTTCATTTTCTTTCCCTTCCCTTTTTCCTCCCCACTTCCTGGATCCAAAAAGCACTTCCACTGGATTATATGAATGCTATCACTTATACCTATTTCCAAAAGGAGAAAGTATCAACCAGATTCTGAACCTAGGTCCTCTAATTCCAAATGCAGATCTCTTCCCTCTATACTAAATATTTCCTCCAATCATAATGCTTGCATTTCCACACTTATGAAAAATATGGAAATACTATTATTTTCAAAGTACTATTACTGCTACTACTGGACATCTACATGGTTTCATGGATAGAGTGCTGAACCTGGAGTCAAGAAGACTAAGTGAAAGTCAAACCTTGTACCAGCATTAGTTCTGTGATCCTGGGCAAGTCATTTAATCCTATTTTTGTCATCTGTAAAATGAGCTGGAAAAGGAAATGGTAAATCACTTCAGTATCTCTGCCAGGAAAAAACAAATGAGGTTATGAAGAAGCACACATAACTGAATAACTAAACAACCACACTGACTCTACTATTACCCAATAAGTAATGATATATTATTGATATAATAATATAAAAATGATAATAATGATGATCATGATCATGATCACGGATATAGCACTTCAAGGTTTGTATAGCCCTGTAGATAGATATTATCCGAACCCCAGTCTGGAAATAAAGTGGTATTCTTAACTTCATTTTACAAATTAGAAAACTACAACTGACAGAGATTAAGTGACTCGCCCAGTGTCTCATAGCTAGTAAGTATTTAAAGCCAATTTATACACCGCATTTCCTGATTCTAAGTTCGATAATCTATACATGATGTTTTTTGATAGCCAAAGGAATACAGTGGCACTAAGATGGGGGGAACTTTTCTACTTTTATTGTGACATATTTCGTAATAACCCGTAATTCACTCAGATGGCTATGGAAAAGCCCCAGCCTGATTCCATTAATCAGCATTCTCATTAGTCTCAGAAATCTACCGTGAATACTTGGTCCAAGCCTTTAAGCCACATCACCTTCTGTCCTATTAATAGACATATGAAAAACCCAGGAAAAGGGTGTAAAAAATTCCTTTGAACTTTTAACTCCTAGCTGACAGGATTTTTTTTTTAAAGAAACATGTTCTCTTTGAGTAGTCTCTACACTGGGCTCTCCCTAAGCTTCTGCTACTTCAAAGAGGCTTCCTGCAGAGTGACAGACTCCTGTTCTGAAGAAGAAAGAGAGAAATGAAAGCTCTTCCTAGCTCCAGGCATCCCAGGGTCCTGAATACTGCAGCAGTTCAAAGTTATCCTTTTTTTTTTCCAGTGGGACCAGGCCATTTCAGAAAAATCAGAATAGGTAGGAAAGGCAAAGGAAATGTCTTAATGTTCCTTTTCTCCCAGTACCGGCCCCTGTTCTTCTGTCTTGTGCTCCCCTTTTACCACAGAGGTGACAACACTTCAATCAGGGTTACTTTTAGGGTCTTTGTGGAGTTCCCTAGCAGGCTCATCATGCAGGTATTTGTTTCTATATCTTATTCAAAGCTTTGTAAGAGCTGAAGTTCAGTGTGAAGATCTAGAAGGAGAGAAGCCAATAAGACAACAGATAGATATGAGAATGGCTACTATATATAGGGTGGCACGGAGAGACCACTGGCCCTGGATTCAATCCAAGGTATTGGTCGCAGCCCATAGCAGCTTCAAAATACAATTAAAGATAGAATAAATTAAAATAAGGCTTTCACTGAAGAGCAAGGGTTAGCAAAGGACCATAACTTTTCAAGGTAGAGAGATCACTAGAAAAGTAAGTTTGAGGTTTAAAGAAAACCATTGAGCCCATAATAAAAGATTCAACCTATGTCCAAAGTTCAATTTTATCTGTTTTGTTTCAGGGACCAGATTCCCACTCTAATTGAAGCCAGTCAGTAATTTTGCAAATTACATTCCTGAGCACAAAGGTAACAGGTTACAGATAACAGATAAATCTATGATTATCATCATTGGACAATAACCAGAAAGGCCACTATACACATATATATTTAGTGAATCTGGATGTCTAGGTTGGGGTTACATTTGCCAGTTATGGGATAAGCACATGTTGTTTAATTTTGAGCTCTAGAAAGTCTGAAGCATTTCAAAGTCTTTCTAATTCCTTTCAATAGAAGAGTTTCATCTTGATCAGAGGAATGTAGAAATGTTATTAGATTTCCCCTAATGTTGGTTTTCATTCTTCTATGGGAGGAGGGGAAACAGATATTAATCTTTTGTGTCACGGATCATTGCTCAAAAAGTTTTGAAATTCATAAAACAAAATCTGTGGATTCAAAAAGAAAACCAATTATATTGAAATAATTATCACCATATATTTTTTAAAGAACAAGTTCAATGACTGTAGGTTAAGAAAACTTATCTGTCATAATTCACTCTTTATCACAGGCATACTCTCACATCTTTTATAATAACCTGATTATGATACGGGTTGGGGGAAGATCAGAACAGGATGAATAATGATAAAAGAGTCGAACTAATATTAGAGTTTGTATCCAAGGAAATCAAAGAAGTTGGCCATGGCCCTCAGTATAACCTGGAGTCCTAAGAATAGAAGCATTTGCTTTTGTTTATTTGTTTTTTTTTTTTTTACTTTGGTGAGTTGCTTTTGACAAAAGCCATAGTGATGACTGGACTACAGAAATTAAGAAAAAGGTAAACATTTATATAATTTTTGTTGTGTTTTTCCTTCTACCTGGAATTTTACTCCTAACTCCTTCCTTCTTGCCAAATTCTAACTATTTCTTAATTTCTTGCTTGTTACTAATCCATTATTGAAGTTTATGCTAGACAGTTTTCATCACATTTTTATACCTTCCAAGGTATTGGTCTCAGCCCATAGGAGCTTCAAAATACAATTAAAGGCATAGCAAATTAGAATAAGGCTTTCACTCCAGTTAAACATCATTGTGTAGTGGAGAGGGAAGAAGAATGGGTAAATGGAAGCTTAAACTTGATCTGAAATTTTAACAATTAAAGCTGGACTTTTTATGATTCAATTCCAAACTCTTTGCTTCCATTTCAAAAGAAATGTAAATGAATTACAAGTCTATAAACTGGGAAATAGCTAAACAACCTGTGACCAAAGAGTTTAATGGTATATGACTGTGGAGTAACATATGAAGGATAAGATGAATGCACAGAAGCATAAGAAGACTTATATGAACTGATGCAAAGGACTGTTGGGAAAGGAGTCCAAAAAAACCCACTGAAGTACTTAGATTCTGCTGGGTGGACCCACATAGTTAGAGGTTCAGTGTGTGTTGTTATGTTTTTTTCCTGAAGGTGTCCATTATTGTTTGCCCCATAGAACAACATAAAATCCTCAGATAGAGCTTGTGATTGTTCCCAACTACCAAGGATCACAACATGGCTAGTCTTCAATCATCCATCCAAAGAAGTGAAACTAACAATCCAGGAAAGTTGAAGCACATGCAGCTGGGAGAATGTTTAAAAAAACATACTCGCTCCAGTGATTCCAATAACATTGATGTTTTAGGCAATCACCCAAGGAGTCTCTGCAGAATTCAAGAATTCAAGCCTACTTCTTTGGTGTACCTGGTGAAAAAATTTCTCTGCAATAGAGTTCAGAAGATGCTTTTAAATTTTTCCATCACATTTTGTGAATATGTATGTGTAGAAATATATAGATATGCTACAGATGAGTATCTTCTTCAAATGGGGGAGTGAAAGAAGAAAATATTTAGTCTCCTTTGCTCAGGGATGTCTTCACATCACATAAGCAGTAGAAATAATGCCTTTGACTCCCCTGATATTCAGTCTCACATTATCGACTGCCTATTATACATTTAATACTAGATATCCCATAAATTTCTCTAAATCAACATGTCAAAAATTAAATTAATTATGCCCCCCCTACTCAAAACGTCCCATCTTCCAAGCTTCCCTTTCTGAAAGCACCACCATTCTTTTAGTCTCTCAGGTTCATAACATTGGCATTATCCTCAATTGTTCCCTCTCACTTTTTCACCTTCCATATGCATTATCAATTGCTAAACTTCATTTTTCTACCTCCAAGAACATCTTTCACATTCTATATCATCTATCTACTCACAAAGTTACTGATTTAGTTCAAGCCCCTCTGTTAGAATTTTGTTATAGCTTCCTAATTTGGTCTCCATGCTTCAAAATCCTTACACCTTTCCAATTCACCTTATGTAATCATGATATATTTTCCCATAAATGTAGATCACTTTCCTATTCAGTCAATTCATCACCTCCACAATAAAATATAAACAACTCTTTTTAATTTTTATAGCTCTTTACCATCTGGGCCAAAACTATTTTTCCAGACTTGATGGACAAGACTACTTGCCTTTTCTCTTTTTCCCATACAGGAAGCTTCATCTTCCATTCTCATATCTTTTCATGAGTCACCCCACATCCACATCTCCAGAATGTAATGTCTCCTTTCTTCTACCTTCTTTTAAGATGTAGCTCAAACCTCATCTTTTCCAAGATAATTTTGCTGATTCTACTAACTTCTAGTGTTCTCCCTGCCAAACTACCTTTCACTTAATTCTGATGTATTTATTCATTTATTCTTCATATACTTATACATGGATTTGTCACCCTTGATAGAATGAAAACTTCTTGAGTAGGGGTTTCATTCTATGCATGTGTCTGCCCAAAACTTAGCCCAGTGCCTGGTACATAATAAGTTGTTGTTCCCTGATATATAATTTGATCCAAAAGATGAAATGGTATATAGCTTGACTTGGCTATGTTTACACAAACATGCACTATTTTTACATAGATTCGTAAGCAAATATATATTTGCTGTATATATAAGATTTGTATATATTTTAGGCAAAATGTCCCTAAACTTTATATTTAAGCTTATGTTTCTATACCTACCAGTCTAGATTATCTGCCCATCTTCTCTTTTTCTCTGTTTCATTTGTTTCATAATCCTGCATATATGGCTGTCAACCAGAGACACAAAATGAAATAATGGCCTTTGAGTCTATTTTCATTAAGGTATGCTTGCTGACTTCTTATGCGCATCTAGCATTTCTCAATGAAAGCACAAATGGTGGTGGTGTCTAAAATTAATGGTGACTAGACAAGAATAATTTTTTCCTTTTGTTCTTCTGACTGCTGATATGTTGCACTTTATTTCCTCCTGATAGCAGACTATCAATCATTTATGAGTCATGCATCTTCTTCGTTGATATGGCTGTCAATCATCTGACAAACAGGATGCAGGAGCCTACAAACCCAGAAGAGTATTTATTCCCAGAAGTGCTGAACTCATCTGAGGTTTCATACTCAGTAACCAGATACACCATCAAATTCCCATTTCTTTTTTTTCTTTCTTCCCCTATTCTGGAAGACTACTGCCTATCATATCATCTTGAGATATTTATGAGGAATTAAATGCTCTGTCTTTCTAATCTGGTTGCTTGTAATGATTTTTAAAAATATATTTTACAGAATTTAATGATCTTTTAATTAGCTGTCTTTAGTGACATCCAGTTATCCATCATTTAGTTCATCTGTCCAGATTTTTACAGCTAATTTTTACAGCTAACACTTTAAGACTTTTGATGAACAATTTTTTTAAAAAAATCATGATTTAAGACACAGTAATGTCTCTGAGACCATCATTATCAAGATGAGGGACATTATGAAGGTCTTGTTGCAGAATAATAGTTGCATTGAATATGTACCTCTGCAAAGTACTAGATACAGCTGCCTATCTATATAAGGCACTATCAGTAAAAGTAAGCTATGTATTAGATAGTTTATTAAGTCCACAATTTCAGAATTATTTTTTGCTAGTAGATTTAAGTTGTAATATTTAAATGTTACTGAAAAGAAAAAAAATATTGGGGCTAGAATGGAAAAGCAGAGTATTCTGAAATAAAAAATGAAATCTAAAAAAAGATATGGTACTTGAAGAACATTTAACTGTATTAATTCATAATTAAACGGTAATATACTTTCAGACAGTAGCTATTGGAGGAGGGATGAGGAAAGCAATATAGTCATTATGAACAAACTATATTGTTTTGAAATTGGGCTTTCTTTAGAAGGAACAGAGGTGACCCAAAACATAATTCTACCTTGTACAGTCCTTTTAAAATTGACCTTTAAAGTAAGTGAGGAAAAAAAGAAGCATCTCTCAAGATGAAGCTATGGTGGTAATATTTGAATGTGATCTCTTTAAAGCAATACCCAGTTTGTTTGTTTTTTGTTTTTTGTTTTTTGTTTTTTTTGTGGTACTAAATAAGTGAATGGAAGGGAAGGAAACCTCTTCAGTTTCCAAAAAGAGATGAAATAGAAGAAGGAAATGATGCTACTTTAGATTGGCAGTTTGAGTCAGTTTAGACTTTATCTTCATTAAATATTTCCAGTATACTCAAAGTAATTGACTATTCACGTAAACTACAATTAAAACCAAGAAAGAAAGTTCAGATACACTAACCTAGAATACTCTTTATTCATGTCTTTCCAAATGTCTGTAGCTTCCAATAGGCTTAATACTAAGAGTGGATAAAGCACTGGGCCAGGAGAGCAGGAAGATCTGAGCTCAAATCCAATCTCAGATAGTTCCTAAATTTGTGACCCTGGGCAAGTCACTTAACCTTATTTGCCACAGTTTCCAAATTTGTAAAATGAGCTGGAGAAGGAAATGGCAAACCCCTTCAGTATCTTTGCCAAGAAAATCCCAAAGGGAGCCTTGAAGAGTTAGATATAACTGAAATGACAAAATGACATCAAATTGCAAACATCAAAGTCTAGAGAATGCTAGCTAGGATTATAAAAAAGACTATTTATAAGAGTATATTCATTTATCCCATTTAAATAAGAAATAGGAGAAAGCAGCTGTTCCAGCTAGTCCAGTGGCACTATTTTCAAAATTTTACCTTGAATATGAACCAAGTTCAAATTTGCTTGCTAAGTAAAATAGGATTTGAATTGGGTCAATCAAAGGGCTTTGAAAGCCTTAAACTTCAGAAAACTTTTGAAGTAAGAGTCCTGATTTTCATCCTACTTGGTACATGTGTGGTCAAAAAGATGATTACTCAGGCAAAAAAGGCAGGCTGGTTATGGAAAAAAGTCAGGAGCGACTGCTCTGAATCCTCTGGTTCTAGAGAGAAAACAAGAAAGCTCACTCACATACATTACGTAGACCTGTTGTAATAAATTTATGGGAAGACATTGGCAAGAGAAGTCCAGGATGGGCTACATGAACAAGATTTTTTTATCTATCATAGGAAGAATCAAATATCCACACAGATGAAATACATAGATCCATTGGATTATCTAGAAATGCATAATGTCCCTTTTTCAAAGGAAGAAATGAACACTATATCTGAATTTTAAAAACTGAAAAGAATGCATTAATTTTTTTAAATTTTAAACCCTTAACTTCTGTGTATTGACTTATAGGTGGAAGAGTGGTAAGAGTAGGCAATGGGGGTCAAGTGACTTGCCCAGGGTCACACAGCTGGGAAGTGTCTGAGGCCGGATTTGAACCTAGGACCTCCCGTCTCTAGGCCTGGCTCTCAATCCACTGAGCTACCCAGCTGCCCCCAAGAATGCATTAATTTTACATTTTCTCAAATGATACATATTTGCCTCCTCTACTACAGGGTTTATTTCTTCATGGTAGCAGCTCCTCTCTTTCTTTCGTCTCTTCATACCTTTCTTTCTCCTTCCCTAATCATTTCTCTTTTTTCATTTCTACCTTTTTCTTCTTTCGCCCATGCCTTTTTCTCCCTTTCCCCAAATGGCTATAAAATAAATAGAAAAATAGATTTAAATAATAGCTATATTTAAAAATGGTTTATATATCTTGTACTTAACTGAAATTTAATATTTAATATTTTCTTATTCTAAAAAATATAATTAAGTAACTTGTAGGTTAATGAGGTGGTGCAGTGGATAGAGTGCCAGACAGAAAGTCAGGAAGTCTCATATTCCTGAGTTCAAATCTGGCTTCAGATATGTACTAGCTGTGTGACCTTGGGCAAGTCACTTAACCTTCTTTGCCTCCATATCCTCATCTGTAAAATGAAATGAAGAAAGAAATGGCAAACCACTACAGTATCTTTGCGAAGAAAACCAAAATTAGGTCAAAAACAGTCAGACATGACTGAAAATGCCTCAATAATAAGAAGTATCTTTTTTTTTACCTGTTACCCTTGATTTCCCTCCACACTGGTCACTGTGATACTTGAAGGAAAATAGGTTCCCTACTTTTAGAGGATTGAAATTACTTTAATGTCTGGATAAGTCACTAAAACATTTTGTTTCTTCATATTTCCAATTAACAATTTAAGATTTCCAAATATTTAGAATTAGGTTGTTAGACTTAATAGACAAGCTATACTAATGCATTTTTCCTTCTGTGCTATAAAACATTCTTTATCAAAGGTAAATTAGAATGCTGTCTTCATCGAACAGACAGCAGCTGGTTGGAGCACCACGATGGGCAACAAAACGACCCTATTAATTGAAAGTCATTACTAAGAGCATCAGGGGAGTTCACATGGCAAGACCACAGCCTAAATGGATCAGAAAACACAATGAAGCTTAGAGAGTCATCTCTGAAAATCTAGTAATGGTGAGTGTAACCGCTGAGTAGTCAACATCATTTCTTTTATTTTTTTGTTTGTTTTAATAGATGTACAAACATCCAAGGAAAAGATTTTAAAACTCAGTTTAATCAATGCTACTTGTGTGTAAGGGACTCTGCTAGATGCTAAAGATGCAAGACATAACGTAAAAATAATCCTTGCTTTCAAGGAGCTTCTGTTCTGAAAGTAAATGAAATAATGATTTTTATTTTAAAATAGGATAAAACCAAAACTTAGAGTCCTCCATGAAATCTGGGAATTTATTTTCCACTGATCTTTGGATATGAACGAAAGACCATTTTACTTCCCATCTTCCACCTACTATCAAAAGACTACTCTCATATTTTCAAATTATTTCTGGGTCTCACTTGGGCAAGGTTCCTTTTGATCACAACCAGAAGTAGAGGAGAATTTGAAGTTCATCAGGGTTCCATCCACATTCCATATCTGAATGTTAACTGCAAAGACTTCCCTCCACACTGGTCACTGTTTTCCTTGGACGGAGGAATACTTTTTATTTCCTTCAAGTCTGAGATCAGTGGCAGAGGGAGACAGAGATTTGAGAAGATGTGCTGTCAATACACACCAAGACAGGCTAGGGAAGGAGATGTAATTCCTAGCCACATTCTTTTATGGGCAGCTTGCTGGGAATTTGGAGAAATCTTGAAAAAATGAGAATGCTAGAATAGAGCAATTCAGTGGTGATTGCATTCAAAATCTACCAATTAAGATTTTGGTAACTACTGATGGATCTTGACCTAGACTAATGGTTCCCAGCTTCATATGCTAAAGCTGCCTTTTAGAACCTATACATGGACTAAAGACATCTAAGAGAACATGGAGTTATTGTGGAGATCTGAGAATCCATATGAGCACAAATGTCCTTTGGACCTTGATTTTGCTTCAACAAAATATGCAATGTGACCCAGTTTGATAAATACACAAACATATATTCTGAAAACAGAATAAATAATGTCTTTCCATTTTTTATGCCTTAAGAGGTTATGATTAACATAGTTGAAATTCATTTAAATGAATTATGGAAATGCATTAAGAAATTCCTAGAAACTTTTTATCATGCATATTCTCAACCAACATTAAAAATAAAGTACTACAAAGCAGAGGTTCACAAAAAAGAGACATTACGTTGGAGTCCTACTCATAAAGTTTGGGCATGAGAGCTCTAACACAGTCATTGCTGCCACTTAGAGGCTCAGCCCATGAATTCTAAGATACTATAGAATATACTTAGGTGGCCTCACCTTTGGAGATTTTTAATTTAAGGCACTTGTTATGTATTATGTTATATATATATATATATGTATAGATTTATATTATATCATATATTTTACATTATTCCCATAATAATAACTATTTTAATCTAGTAGTCTGAGATTTTGAGATTGAAGTTGTCTTGAGGCCATTATATGGCAGCCTGATTTTTGACCAATGGTTTCCCTACTCAATCAAAACACCAAAAGTGATGCACTGAATGGAATTGGTCCCCTTCAATGTGACAGCATTTCAAATGCTTGAAGTCTGCTATCATTCCTAATCATGCCCAAACACGCAAAGCTTTCTCTTCTCCAAGTGAAATGATAGCTTTGCCTTCAACTCATCATCATGAGGTTTTATCTCAAGAGCCTTCACCATTCTGGTTTTCCTGCTCTTGTTGCTTTCCAAGTTATCGATGAGCTTCATACACCAGAATTGAATAATTTCACTCTGATACAGTAAGGTAATAGATCTGCTTTTATTTAATAGTCGATAGCCATTTCTTTAATGACTACCATAAGCACTATGTTAAACAGTGAAGCCACAAAGAATGGTAAAAGACATTTCCTGATTTTCAGGAGGTCATGCTCTGAGGGAACAATGGGGTAACAGATGTAGAGCAAGATCCTTGAACCCAAATCTTTTATCTTACAGTTGAGGGCTAACCAAATTCACTCTCTGGTGTGAATCCAATTCAGGTTTTCCTAACTCTAAATAGAGAAGTTTAATATATTAAGGCAAGGGACTTCTGCTTCTTATAGCTTCCCAACTCCAGGAAATCCCAGCATATGGAAAAAAAGATGCCCTAGATTTACATAAATTGATGTGAATGAAGTGAACAGAAGCAAAAGAAGATGGTGCTCCAAAACAACAATATAGTACAATGATCAACTGTGAATTATCTAGCTATTCAGATTAATACAATCATCTAAGACTATTGTGAGGGACTTCTAATGAAAAATACTACCTGCCTCCAGAGAAAGTACTGATGGGGTCTGAATGCAGATTGAAGCATAATTTTTTCACCTTCTTTATTTTCCTTGGGTTTTTTTGCAACATGGTTAATATTGAAGCATCTTTTGTATGGTTTAACATGTATAATTGATATCACATTTCTTACCTTCACAATGGAAGAAGGGAGGCAAGTAGGGAAAGAATTCAGACTTCAAGAATTCTTTTTAAACGAATTCTAAAAGTGAATATTTTTTAAAAGAAATTTTAAAATAAAAGGGGGTTATAGAGAGCATCAAAAACAAAGTTGCTAAGATTGTTTTACTAGATGACCTTGAACTATAATATGAATATTAACTAGTTTAAATTTCTTCTGTGTAATTATAGAATATTAGAATAAGAATTAACTTGAAAATATCATCTAGTCTGATTTTGTGGTATAACAGAGTTACATGGCTAGACTTGTAACCAAAAGAGCCCTGTTCAAATCCTACCTCTAACATATAACTGTATAATTCCTATCCACTTCAGTTAGTCTCTTCAAGCCTCAGTTTCCTCAGTTATACAAAGAGAATAATACATGTCTATGTCACGGGTTCGTTCTGAAGATCAAATAAAATAGTCAATTTTCAAATATTTACTAACAACTTAACATGTGTCCAAGTACTGGGTTGAGTGCTGGAGATATAACAATGAAAATTAAATAATTACTGGGGGAAAAAGAGAAAGGCAGGTACCCCTTCATCATCAAGTCAATTGGCTGGAACAACAATCTTCCTTGCACAACTCAACTTAGTTTGCTCTCCTGATTAGTTGTTCTTCAGTTTAATTTAATCTACCTTCATTAAATGCCAACCTATAGATTCATGATTCCACTTCAAATGATGTTTTTGACTCTGTTAATCATAACTCTCACTTCATCTGACTACTAACTAATATATATATTAGTTTCATATATATATATGCATATATATATATATATATGTACCAGTAAAGATTCCCATGTAAGTCAAAATCAAGAGGAAAAGAAAATTAGAATATTTTCTCCTTTTAGTCTTGCAAGTTGTTGATTCTACTTCCTTAATTTAATTATCCCTGTCTTTACTAAAATTAAGAAATAGTTATATGAGTCAATGTTTATATATTTCATTGAATGATTGATTGATGCCTGCCTTACATTTTAACTGACAAATGATGGAACAAAAAGAATAGTAAAGATTTACAGAGTGTGCTAAATGATCATTTCCTAGAAGATTTCAGCTCTTTGGTGGAGTACAGAAAACCTTATTAGCATTGAGCCAAAAGTGGCTTTAGGATATTTAGGCATTAGCTGTCTGTTCAGTATTTTCTGAGTTGTGTTTAAAGAGAAGTTAGAGATGAATGAACTAAATTTCTGTTAACACTTATGCCATTTCCCCTACTCAAGTCCATCTTGGAAATGTCCTAATCTCTCTCAAGCATATGCCAGGTCAGGCATGACCTGACCACTCCTTGCAATATGCACTGAATGCATTACAAAACTGCATCCTCATACATATAGTTGAATTTGTCAGGATGGGAGAGGAGTCAGGAATTATCTGACATGCATATACTTGATCCCTACTGTGTACCATGAACTGTTTAAGCCACTGGAAAAACACATACAAAATACAATTACAGAATTGAGATAATTTCTTTCCTCAGAGAGCTTATATTCTTCAAAAGGGATATATGTTCACAAATAAGCAAATTTACGCTATATAAAAATTAATTCATGGCATGTTTTTGTAGGGAGGATCATTAATAAAGGGGAAAAGGATCAGCAAAGTCATATTGAAGGAAGTAAAACTTGAACTTAGCCTAGAAAGGAGCTACCTAGTGGCTCCAGGAGGTGGAGGTAAGGATGGAAAGCACTGCCATCGTGGAGGATATGACTGTAGTACAAATACAGCAAAAGAGGCAGAGGCAAGAAATGTTGAGAAGGAGGGCTACGAGGTAGCTCAGTGGATTGAGAGATGGGAGGTCTTGGTTCAAATTTGGCCTCAGACCTTGGAAAAGTCACTTAATTCCCATTGCCTAGCTCTTACCTTGGAACCAATATACAGTATTGATTTTAAGATAGTAATGTTTTTTTTAAATATAAAGTTAAAAGAAATTTAAACAAAAAAGAAATGTTGAGAAGATAGAATCCATACAACATGACAACTTATGGTGAGGTAGTGCCTAGTTGGGGAAGAGAATAAACATTAAAGATACTTCTTAAGTTACCAACATGGATAACCAGAGAAAGGACTGAGCCATTAAAAGAGAGGGAATGAGGAAGAGGAATATGTTTAGGATGAGAAAGAGTTCTGTTTTAAACATGTTGAATTCAAATAGAGGGCATCCAGATTAAAATTTTCCAGTGGGTAGTTAGAGAAAAAGGCAAACTCTAAAGAGATAGGAAAGCATAAGAAATAACTAAGTACAGAGGGCAAGGTTCTTAGTTGCTTTTTAACTCAATGCCATTTTTAGACTTCCATATCTATTTAATTAAGCAGGCAAATATTTCTAGGCTGTCATGATTACTCACACAGAAAACAACAATCAGATTACATTACTAAAATTTCTTCCCGCGTTGTCTATGTGACCAAAACAAACCTGTTGTTGTCTGTGTCTGATGGTGGTTATTGTTGCTTCTTGTTTTTGGTGGGGGAGAGAATGTGGGGTAAATTCTACAAATAGAATGAAGAGCATATTGACAATAGATTTAGTGAACTAAGTGAAATTGGATTGTCTTCATTTAATAATAACAGTCCATTCCTTCTGGTATCATTTGTCACACAGGAATTTATCAACCTTGTTGGCACCATTGGTCTCAATTCAATATGGATTATAAAGGAAGGGCAAAACAATTCCCATTTTTTAACAACCATTATTAACCCAGCAGAGTTCAGTTGCTTTATTTTATGAGTTCAAATACTAGAAGATCTGTTTCTAACAACCATGGTGCTCGTTTTTGTTGTTTGTTTGTGTGTGTGTGTGTGTGTGTGTGTGTGTGTGTGTGTGTGTGTGTGTGTGTGTGTGTTTTCCTTAATACATTTTTTGTATCTGTGTTCAGGTTCCTCATTGGAGACCATTACTCTTGCATTGGCCTCAATTTTTAAGGAGCCCTTTTTCCTTTTTCTTTTTTATTGTACTACACACTGATATTAACTCATTTTAATGACTGCTTAAAAATGTATAAACTGCTGCTGGATGACAGTCTCATTACCTGCTTTATATACAAAATTGAGAGGTTTTTTATTATTATTTTTGAAGAGCTCTGCAAAATCAGTAAACAATTCATATAAAAGTCTTCCTAATTCTTTATGTATTTCTCATCAAAATTATATTTCAAATTCAAGAATATTATTACAAATATTTAATAAGGCTGACTTGGGAAGATATGGGCATAAATAAATATATATTTCCCACAACCTGATTAAAGTAAAAAGTCTAAAATCCAATGAATATATACTATGTTATGTCCCAATTGAATTTCTTCAGAAATGACAAAAAGGAAAGAAAAGCATGTATACTCTATAGATCAAACAAGAATTCAAGTTCTTACTTTAAAGGCAGTAACTGTCATTATAATGAGACAATATGGTATTAATCATGCATTGCTCTCTTCTATCAAAGTCCAAAAGAATAATGTGACAATCTATTTTCTAGGTTTGTCATTGTTACTGACATTGTCATATGGTTGTGATTCATCCCTTAGGGAGCCTTTAATGAGAAACTCCTCCAAACAATGTTGACTGGCAAATGTTCTTGCCATTTATAACCCTAGGGGGTTGTCCAATGGCAGAGAGGTTGGACAACTTGTATAACCAGTAAAAGTCAGAAGTGGGGCTTGAACATAGGTTTTTCTGACTGTAACACCAGCTCTCCAGTCTCACTGTATCATGCTTTTTATTTGACAAATTGAGAAGCTTAATTCCGCACTTGAGTCAGAGTGAGTCCTAGACATTCACAACTCCCTTATGGAGAATTCATTCTATCCCACATATATTTAGGAAGCACCTTCTACAAACAAAGCCAGCACCCACAAAGCATCCCATATTTCTCATAATGTCATTCACCTTCTCTTTAAAGCAAGATGGTATACGATCTGCAGTTGAATCATCATCTGCTTGGCATAGTCTCTCCAGCATTTAAATGGAGCTTTGATCACACCTAGGTCAGTGTTTCATCCAACAATGTATAACAAAACCATTTACATCTGTCCATTTTGCATTATTATTTGTCCAAGTCACTCATGAATTCTTGGTGTGGGAATGGAAAGAGGGAACCATTGATATGATGGGAAAGATTTCTTTCTTTTGATGCAGAAAGGTTAAGGGTTGAATACAAAAGCTGACTATCTAAGATCTCTCCTTATGGCCATGCAGTTAATTATCTTCTTTTACAATCCTATCCTCCTTGACGACTTCTATCATGCTAGATCTGCCCCATAGTTCTTTTCCATGTTACAGACTGCTCAGATCTGCCATTCCTTTCTACATATCTCTGAGTTAAAACATGTTTATTTCTTTGGACACTGCCATGTTCCATCACTGATTTCATGCAACTGTTAGAATTTTGATGTTAAAAAGATCTTAGGGATAATTGAGGGATTTTAAAGAAAAATTCAACTTCATAAAGGAAATACAAAATATAAGCTTGTTCTACTCTTCATATATGTCATTTGGGGGTGGAGGGATTCCAGACTTGTGATTTCACTAAAGTAGGGAGATTTAAGTGAGAAAACACTCTGAAAAAGGCAGATTAGCTACTCCTGTGATACTTCTAGTCTTGGAAAATTCTCTGGGGGCACTGAAAATTGGAGAGCCTTGGTCAGAATCACATATCTACTATGTGTCAGAAGTGGGACTTGAAACCAGATCTTGACTCTAAAGACAGCCCTTCCCACCATGCTGTCAATTGTAACATGTCTTATATATGCTCGATGTTTTCCCCTTTAGAGTTATAAAGAATCATTCTGTTATATATTCAATTAATTTCCTACTTAAATGTCACCATTTGTACTTCTCTTTAGTGAACCAATTTTTGTTTGGCTCTAATGGGCACCAATATTAAAAGAATAGTGAACTGGAATCAGAGGTTCTGTATCCAAATCTTGCCTTTGTCACTAACTCCCTGTGGGATCTATCTTGAAGAAATCACTTTGTAACATCAATGGATCTCTGCTTTCTCTTCTTTAAAATGAAAAGTCTAATTTTGGCCCCTTTCAGTTCCAAATTTGTCACTTTTTGGTTTCTTCAATTTCCCCAGGTCATTCAATTCATATTGTATTTTCTAGAGGGTTGACCCACAATGGTCTAATCTGAAATTCTAATATTCTTCCCTTCTTTTCTGTCATCTAAACAAGTAGTGTCAAACTCAAATAGAAATTGGGGTCATTGATGCATATATAAGGTTATCCATAGGCTGTAGTTTTAAAATATAACATTATCTATATTTTACTATATTTTATTGATTTCGTTAAATATTTCCCAATTATATTTTAATCTTAAGTGCTTGACACCCCTCATCTTGACCACCAATGAAAAATTGCTTTGGGGTTTCC
>NC_058134.1:52534519-52581424 GCF_016433145.1 Gracilinanus agilis | reverse complement strand
TGAATGTTGGAGGGGATGTGGCAAAATTGGGACATTGATGTATTGCTGGTGGAGCTGTGAACTGGTCTAACCATTCTGGCTGGCAATTTGGAATCATGCTCAAAGGGCTATAAAAGAATGCCTGCCCTTTGATCCAGCCATACCATTGCTGGGTTTGTACCCCAAAGAGATCATAGATAAACAGACTTGTACGAAAATATTTATAGCTGAGCTTTTTGTGGTGGCAACAAATTTGAAAAGGAGGGTATGTCCTTCAATTGGGGAATGGCTGAACAAACTGTGGTATATGCGGGTGATGGAATACTATTGTGCTAAAAGGAATAATAAACTGGAGAAGTTCCAGGCGAACTGGAGAGACCTCCGGGAACAGATGCAGAGCGAAAGGAGCAGAGCCAGAAGAACTCTATAGACAGAGACTGATATACTATGGTAAAATTGAATGTAATGGGCTTCTGTACCAGCAGCAATACAATGACCCAGGACAATTCTGAGGTATTTATGGTAAAGAAAGCTACCCACATTCAGAGGAAGGACTGCAGGAGAGGAAACATATAAGAAAAACAACTGCTTGAACGCATGGGTCGGGGTGGACATGATTGAGTGTGTGGACTCGAAACTACCACACCAATGCAACTACCAACAATTTGGAAATTGGTCTTGATCAAGGACACATGACAAAACTAGTGGAAATGTGCATTGGCCATGGGTGGGGGGAGTGCGGGGGGGTGAAGGGGAAAGGAGGAGCATGAATCATATAACCATGTTAAAAATGAATATTAATAAATGTTTGAAAAAAATTGCTTTAGGGCCATGAAGGGCATCTGAATATCACTTGTTATTTTTACTTTGGTATAAAACTAATCCCTTGTGTGAACTATCTAGGCAGGACAATAAAATAAACTTGCTAAAAATCAAGAGAAGTTATAACAATTCCATCTCTATCTCAATGAAGTGGATTACTTCTTAATGGATAAGATTATAGTTTAACATGACTTTTTCATTACTAATGAACCAATTAATGTCTAACTTACATTTTTCATGCAGATCACGAAGACACATACTAAGAAATATTAACTGGGTTACCAATTTTCTTGTGATATCAGACAATATCCACTGGAAATGTTTCTGATTCTTCAGCTTCTCCTTTAAATCTCTCAAAAAATTCTCTTGTTCACTTCCCACCCATCCCCCTGCCCTTAGCTAAATATGCAGCTCATCAGAAATTACTTAATTAGTCTAACCCTCATAGGTCATAAAACTGGATATAGTAATTACTTCTAAAAGATTTTCAATAAAGTCACTCCTATTTGAAACTGTGTTAGAAATATGTGAAAGAAGAACTTCTCAAATTAAAAGAGATACATTCTTTGTACCTGTAAAAGATCTAAGATCACCATTTAACATAAATAATGAGAATTTTTCTGGAGATAGTCATTGTCTTTATAAGTTGTTCCATCAGGCAATTTTGTAGTTGGGCAATCAGGAAGAGAGAATTAAAATAAAAAAAAAAAATGGAAAGGCATGCTTTAGCTGCCCTTATGCCATCCCTCACTCTTGCCATATGACTAGTCAGACTTCTTATCCTGTATGCATTTTATTGATGACAGCTTTTCATTCTGTTCTACTATGACCTGTTATTGCTTTATATGTTGCAGCCTCCTCCAACCTACCAAGCACTTTTCCATCATCTTCTTTGTAATATTCATTTTTAGTTCTCCAGATAGTCTATAATAGATAGTACCAAACCAAATACTTTTATCCTCTATTGTACATAGAAAGAAAAGTTCATGGAAGATAGAAGTCTAGAAGAATAAAGCCGTTTGTAGGGCAAGCCACATAGTTTCTTCCTCAAACTCTTTGATCCAGTCAAACTCATCCTCTTATAGTTTTTAGCACATGAAACTCAAATTTTTATCTTATTTTCTTTGCACTGGTTTTCTTCATTGCCTGAAAAGGCACAACCTAAGTGAACATATCTCTTTTATAATCCATTTCTTTCAATATTCAACTCAACTTGAAGCTATTCTTGATCTCTTAGCAGCTAGCATCCTCCTTCCCAAAACTCCACTGAATTTGCGTATAGACATACATACCTACAGATATATACTTCAATTGACATTTCAATTGCCCCCTTTTTTTTAGGTCTTTCCTGATTTCCCTCATCCCTATTCAGTAGAATATTATCTCTCCCTTTAGTAATTCTTTTGTATTGTATTAATTTTCTATACTCTATGATTCCTAATCTTTATATCTCTTATATTTTCCCATATTACACAAGATCCTGAAGGACAGGGACTTGTTTTGGTTTTGCCCTTGTATCCCTGATACCTAAAATTATGCTTAGCATTAAGTAGTACCTTAATAAATGTTTGTGAGATTGGAAATCCATTATAAATCTATGCAATAAGAATTGTTATTTTGATCTTTATTTAGCTTGATAAAATATTCAGTACAACTTATTACAAGCAAACACACCTTCTTTAGATTGAATAATTAAGGTCACATATATGTGTATACATAAAATGCATATATAATTTTTCAAATATACATAGATGTCACTGTCATTATTAAAATATAAACTGTCATTTTTCCCAATCAAGGAATGCTTATATATAAACACCCCTCAAGGGTCATGATATAAAGACCACTCAGGTAGGTACTTGTTAAACATTCTTTATCTATAACCTATAATCAGGGAAAGGATAAACAGGATAAGGAATGGGGATTGGAGACCCTATCAATCTAATATCTATAATAGTTGACAATCAGGACTGGAGGCTGTTGATCTAGCAGAAGCTGAAGCTTTATTCTCCATTACACCTCTGGCCCAACCTGGCCTCAACCACACCAGAGAATAGGATCTGCTGTTGATGCAGCTGTTTTGGTGATGTTATTCTCTCAGCTTTTCACTATCAGTGTTTGGTGATGCACTAGCTCTCACAGTCTTCAGAAAATACTCATATATTTCCTACCTTCTTCTTCATAGACCTCCCAACCTCCCTTCACCACCCAGAGACCCAGAGATCTAAAAAGCTAGAAAGATTCTGAGACCTAAAGACCTAAACCCAAAGACCAAAGGCCAAAGACCAAATGGCTGTCAGGGTTATTTATACTGCCAGGCCAACTGAATTTTGCCCCTGGCTCATGGTACCCGGGAACATTCTATGCCTTCCAACTGCCTCCCCTGTCATTCAAAGGTGACATCCATCATTTCTCAGGATGTGAATATAACAGAACTTAAAAAAACTAACAAAATAGATTCAATTAGCTAATCTGATTTTTAAAGAGGAAAACCAAATCATATCAAAAACAAAAAGAGAATGGAAAAACTGGATAGGAAAGAAGATTATTAGAAACTCTTTTGCCAAATGATATGCTAAAAAGATGATTATTTAGATGAAATACATAAATCCTAAAAATACACAGACAAATAGAAGATATAGAGTAATGCAATATTGGAAAAAGAAATTATGCCAAAATGAATTTCTGAAGAAAAAAATCCAAAGCCAGATAGATTTGAAACTGTTCTATCAAAAATTCAAAGAAGAATTAATTCCACTTTTAAATGAACTTATCAGTCATTAAACTGACGCTCTTGATTTTTTGTTCCTATAAAATTTATTTATTATATTGGATGCTTTTCTATGAGCAGTAAGTATATTTAAGAAAATAGAATATCAATAAAATCTTCATTAAAAAGTTACTTCTCTTTCTATGACACAAACCTGGCCTTGACACATAAACCAAGGAGAGACAAAGCAGAGAAAGAAAAATATCAAACAATGCTTGAACAAATGTTAATGAGAAAATTATGAGGTGCAATATAGTAAGTGGGCTATAATAACAAATTAGAAAGATTATCGACTAAGACCAGGTTTGGTTTACACCAGTAATGAGGAGTTGTTCAACATAAGGAAAATTATAAATATAATAAACTATGCTAAAATATGAATAAAACATATTAATAGAGCTAGATCCCAAATTAGAGCAAACAATGTATTCTAGACGTATTTTCATTATCCTAATTTACATTATTTCCATTGTACTAGTACCAATTACCATTTTTGGCATAATTTAAACTTCAAAAATGTGTGAATTCAATTTTATGTTTACCACTTCAGGGGATTTGTTATTCCTACTTATTAGGACTTGGCTATATATCAATAGATAATGAAAAACCTTTTCACAAAATCCAAAACTTATTTCTATTTAAAAGTTTAAAATTCATAGGAAGTATTTTTCTTACTATAAAAAAACATTAAGTTCAAGAGTAAATAACATTGAGAGTGGAGAAAAATTATGTCTTTCTAATAATACCTGAGGTAAAATAAAGAACTCAATTATTAACACTGATATTAGATATTGTACTAGAAATGCTAGTTATGCTAATAATTTAAGAAATAGAAATTGAATAATCATATAAAATGAGGAAACAGAAATTATCCCTTTTTGAAATTACATCATGGTGTACTTAAAGACTACTAGAGAGTCACTTGAAGTTAATTGATGTAATTGATAACCTCAACAAAATTATGGGATATAAAATAAATCCATGTAAATCCTTAACATTGTTATATATTATCAATAATACCCAGGAAGAAAAGCTGGATAGAGCAATTTCATTTAAAATAACCAGAGAAATAATGACAACATGTTTTGTAGTCTATCTACAAAAATTCTAATTATGAATCCAACTATTTAAAACACTCTACAGAAATAAAGACATACCCAAATAACCAAGGAGTATGCACTTTTCAAGGTAGGTGGAGTCAATGTAATAAAAATTATATTACATGAATAAATTAAGTTATTAGGTGCTTTATTATGCTATTAAATCAGTTTGTCATTAGTTTAAAAAAAGAGAGATTGAGCAGTAGAACTGATTGAAGTAGGGGAAAAGAAATAAAGAGTAGCAAACATTTATTAAACCCTTACTATGTGCCAAGCACTGTGCTGAGTGCTTTACAAACATAACATCTGATCCTCACAATCAACATCATAGTGTTCAATTAACTCAAAAATTTTTGTTGGGGTTGGGGGGAAGTAAATCCTTATTTGACAAAAATTACTGAAATATATATATATATATACATATGTCTGACAGAAATTTTGTTTAGAATAATACCTCACAAAATATACCAAAATAATACCAAATGCATACATGATCTAGATACAAAAGTTCTCATCATAAACAAATTAGAGAAACATGGGAAATCAGTTACCTTTTGGACATATGTCTAAAAAAAAGGTCATGACTACATGATCAAGTTTTTTTCACCAAATTTAATGTTATTAAATTGTTGTCCTTAAGTCATTTCAGTCATATTCAACCCTTCTTGACCCCATTTGGGGTTTTCTTGGGAAAGATACCGTAGTGGCTTATCATTTGCTTTTCCAGCTAATTTTATAGGTAAGGAAACTGAGGCAAATAGGATTAAATGACTTGCCCATGATCACATAACTAGTAAATGTCAGAGCCAGGATTTAAACTCAAGAGAATGAGTCTTCCTGATTCTAAGCCTAATACTCCATCTACTCTGCCATTTAAATATACATTGATAAAATTATAAAATAGGAAAAATCTTTACAAAGGACCTTACTGATAAAGCTGTTATTTCCAGGATAAGAAGAAACCAATTCAAATTACAGGAATAAGAGACATTTTCACATTAGAAAAATGACAAAAAGGTATGAAGAGAAAGTTTTCAAAAGAAGAAATTCAAGCTATCAACATCATTGTGAAAAAACAAAAAATACAAATGATAGCAACTTTGAGGTTTTACTCATATCTATCAGACTGGCAAGTATGACAAAAGAAGAAAATAATGAATGTCAGAGAGGCTTTGGAAAAAACAGGTGCATTGATGGGCTCATGATAGAAAAGTGAATTTGAACTGTTTCAGTGATTCAGAAAAATAATGGGAACCTATCCCATAAATTTACTAAACTGTATATTCTCTTTCACATAACCATGGTGCAACTGGGCCAATAATTCCCCAAAATCAAAGAAATAAAAAAGAACTTACATAACAAAAAGTATTTATAGTCATCTTTACAAGGTAAAAAATAGAAAATTCCACCCTATTATTTGGGGGTCGCCAAACAAGTTGTAAATTACAGATTTAATGAAATATTATTTTGCCATAAGAAATGATGAAATTGATAGTTTCTTTAAAAAAACTGGGAAAAACCACTCTGGATATATGCAGAGATAAGTGAGCAGAAAGAGAACACTTTATACATTAAAATATCAAGAAAAAAATAATTTTTACAGACTTCAGAATTCTAATCAATGTAACACTAAACCATTAGAGCAAAGACTGAAAATTAAACATGCCATTCACTTTCTGATGGAGTTGACTTATACATGGCTAATATGAGAATTTATTTTGCTCAATTATTCCTGTAAGTATAAGGAGCTTTATACTTAGTACTGTTTGCTTGGTTTTTTAAAATTTGTTCAAGAGAATGGGGAGTATTAAGAGGGACAGATTAATATAAAAAAAGATCAATGAGGCATGAATAACAAAAAAAAACACCTTAAACCTTGTGTCACTTGAAAAAACATATGTATATATGTATACATAATATGCGAATATTTCAAAAAAAGGGTTAGGGTTTTCTGTATATATATATATATACAGAAACATGTCTTCAAAGTTAACCCAGGAAATACATTTTCACTTGAATGTTAACAATGAAAAACATCACATTTCTTGCTCACTGAAACTTACAGTTTGACAATGATTGCAACTCACAGGGATCATTCTGCTATCTTTAAAAAGAACATTTTAATTTTTTTCTATAAATCATTGTGGATATCAAAACCAATCAATGAAATCATTCAAATTTGCCTCTACTTACAATTATAAATTAGAGGTGATTCAATTTTTAATCAATACTCAATATCTGAAGAGTTAGCAGAATACCCTCTGTGAATATCATGGACACAAGACAAAAATGTCCTACTTTTAAAAAGCAGATATCCCACAAAATCTGTCTATCAGAGGTGTTTGTAGCACAAAGGGCTCAGATTATGTAGGTGCTATCTTGGCTCAAATTTTCATGACCAGATCTAGTAGGGAATATCTTCTGAGCAATGACATAAAACAATTCTCTTATGTTATATAAGAGGATCATCACTAGTAAACTTCAAGTGTCAGGGAAATGAACGCTGGCAAACTACAGTTTATTGATTGTCCACCTTATAGGCTGAACACATCACCTCCAGTCCAAGCCTCTACTTGATGGACTGAGTCCTGGTTCTAAGCATCCCATGAACCAATGTGGACCATACTGAGACATACAGGGGAGCATGGTCCATGACCACAATGACCAAAGCAGCATTATTGAAGGAAGGAAAGAAAAGCACATTTGAAACAGCAAACCTGGACTTCTAGAATATTCTTAGAGTTTCACTTCTCATTCCTTTCTCACTATCCCAAATTTCACACATTAGTAGTCTGGTCAGACAAATGCATACCAGAACTGAACACAATGCAAATTTGGCTTAAATATTTTCCCTTCCACTGATGGGTATAAAGAGACCTATATAATCATATATGATACAGAATCCTAGCTGGGTTTATAGATAAAGATATAAAGATAATCAACACTTTTTCGAAAACATATACTATGTTCCTCAAAAAAGAAATTCTAATAGTTGGATTTTGATACATCCATGAACCATGAAGTATTAGCTTACATTAAACATAGCCTCTTCCTTAAATCAATAAGTCTGTCCTGCTAGGAAGCCAAAGGAATTGCTATAAAAAGGAAATAACATAAGATATAAGTGGAACTTCTTCAATCAGTCAATAAGTATTTATTAAGCAAGTAACATGTACTAGGCACTAAGCTAGATGATCAGATCAAGGGGGGGGAAATCTACTGAAAAGTCTGAAAATCTTAGAAACAAAAGTAAATTTCCTACAAGAGATCCCATGATTATTTTATTTTAAAATGAAGACAAGGTGCAGCTTGGTGAATACAAATACAAAGAAGGATTTTTTTTGTTTCTCTCAAATGCATAACTAGTTTTTTTTTTTTTTTTTTTTTTTTTTTTTTTTTTTTTTTTTTTTTTGCTCCAAGTGAGCTCCTTTTCTATCATACTCATGGCTAATTCATTCTCTCAATGCTCCAAATGTTCCTTAAAATTTCAGATAAAGTTAGATCAAAATAAAATTAAGTTACATTGATGTAATTCTTTTCACAGGGACAATCCTCTTGCATGTAGTCTATTTTGCACATTCCCAGTACCATGACTCATTCTGTTCTCAGGGTTGGCATGAGCTACTTCCATGAAGTCAACTGACTGCTTCTTATGGTTTCCTCACTCTGTACCTTTTGTACAATGTCAAGAGCAAGGATTGGACCGTAGACATGAAAGGGCTCTGTGAGCTTAGATGTGAAAAAAACTTACATCCTTATTTTCACTGATCAACTGAAATTGATCATTTCCTTCAATAATTTAAAAATAATTCTGAAATCATCTATAGGATTTACAATGCTGCCAAATTTATCCATGAACTCAAAAGGTTGAGGACTCCTCATTCTATATGGTCTATAAGCATCATCAGATATTTGGAGGATTGCAATAAAGAACCTTGAAATGACTTGGATTTCAAAATCCATAAAAAAAAAGTACAAAGCGACTACAATATTCTAGGCATTCTGCTAACTGCTACAAATGTTTTAAAATGAAGACTGTCTCTGACTTTAATTCTAACAAGGGCATACAATATTTTCATAGAACATCAAATACAACAAATATCAATAAAACTTATTTTTAAAAAAGAGAGACTTAAAATGCCTTTCTTGATCTAGCCAGCAACTAGCTCCTTCAGCAGAGTACTTACCTTACTAAAATGTCTTAATCAGGTATTGTTTCTTCTAGAAATCATACCTTTAATTGTTTCTCAATTACTTCTCTAAGGGAAAATTGGAATTCTCTAAGGAAAAAGGGAAACAGTATGAGTTACAGAGAATTGGTAGGACTGGGACTTTATACATCTGACATATTTTCTTTTTTCTTCTAAGTTGACTTTTTGGATTCACAGACCTTATATGCCATTAGAATATCATGCACTGGTGTTTTTTCTGGAACAGGACAGAGTATTTCTTCCCAAAATATTATATTCCAACTCTCCTCAGTTTTTCAGGTCTTTATGATTATTTTTTAGTTTGTTCCCATGAGGTATTGCAACAAACTACAGGGGAAAAAAGCATACAGGAAGCAATAATGGATTACACATATTACCAAGGGAGAAAAGCTCTTGTGATTCCATAATTTCTAACTTTGAAAGGATTTACTAGGGTGAAAAAAAGACTAATTTAGAAGTGCTAAATATTGTAGAAGCATTGAAATTTATTGAACCCTACTGCAGACATGACACAGTGTACAGCCCTCAACAGTTTCCACAAAGCATAATCATTTTCACACAGAATTGAAAATGAGTTTAATTTCAGCACAGAGAAAGTTATTCTTATCTACTGGTAATGAAATGTGATGTATTCTTGAAATCACAGGAAGGAAAACATAGTCTTCAAAAAAAGAGTCAGTCCCCTTAAACCTATAAATTATTAAATTATTGACCCAAGGGGGGAGGAACACACACATATATGAGTGTGTATGTGTGTTTGTAATATATAGAGTAAAGTGTAATAGTACATATGAATATATGTGTAATATAATAATATATAAATATATTTCTAAGCAGAAATGGGAGAATTGAGCCTTAATATGTTTTTTTCTGGGTCTAGTTAGATAAAGAGAATAAAAAATAAAACTAGCAGAAATTTCCAGTTCTATTACTATATAATAAATAATATAATCATATATAATATGTTGTATTATATGTTACATACTTATATGCATATATACTTATTTCCATATTATATGTGATATAATTAATATATCATATGCAATAAATATTGATATATATCTGTTAATATATGACAATATTCTTTATCTTCAAAAAAAAAGTCAATGGAAAAAACAACACTGAATTTTCCATTAAGAAGAGATTATTTGTTTGATATAAAACTAGTATAGTTAAAATATAAAGATAGAAAGAACCACAGAGAAATTTCTGGATGAAAAAATTAAAAATATAATAGGTTACTTAAATCATTCAAAATTTTAGAAGAAATTATCATTTCCAATTGATTTATATTCAAGTCATATTCCAATTACAGTTGAGTAGAAAATTAATTTACAAGACAATAATAGTGCTATTTTTAAAACCAAATTCTTTCTAAATTTGAATTAAGTGAGCTTGGAAATTTTCAAAATTTTTCATAGATGTACTTTTCTAGAATATCAGGCCAGGCACCAAATTACCCTTATTCCTTATGTCACCTGGGGTTCAAGCCTGAGTATTTGCATAAGATTCTCCTCTTTAGTGATGAAAATGATCAATTAAGGCTCCACCGCTATTTGATGGAGAGTTATTGAGTGAACTTGGAAGAGGATGATTCTTTCATGGCTTTTTTAAAGAAAAGGCTGGAAGTTCTTTGTAACAAATACACATGTACACACATCCCTACACTTAAAATAAAAACAACAACCAAAAAACCTAATGAGTTAGGAGTCATGCTTAACAAAGCAATATCATGGAAAATGTCCAATTACACCTAACAATTGTTCAGTATTATGTGATTTTGGTTCATGAGAAGAGAAGGAGCTCTTTTCACATTTCAGAAATATTTTTCAATGACAGCCTTTTAACTTTCATCTCACTCATTATTTTTAAGAGGCTAATTCATATTCTCAACTGAATGGAAGGCTGGACTAAGCACCTATCAAGGGTCATTCTAGTAAAGCCCAAGGTGAAACCAATAGTAGTATAAAAAGTTTTCCCCAAGTCCCTGATAACCTGGTTAGGACCAGTGTAATTAGTTCCCCACTGTGACCACCTCACTTAAACCTGCACATAGAGCTAAACCTCCTGAGGAGAAATCCATATATAAATGGCAGTACTTTACCCCAGAATCCTACTTTTCTTTAAGTATTTCTTTTTAAGTTTACACAGCACATTTTTTGATCTGATCTCATGTTACAATATGTAGCTCATTAACTGAGAGAAGCTTCCTCTTGATGGTCACTACTCACAGGGGCTTGTACAAGACCATCAAAAGCACTATGCCTCATTAATAATAGCAATTCATATTCACAAAGTGCTTCAAGTTCTTCAAAGAGTTTTTCCTAACCACAATTCTCTGAGGTCCATCAAGAAATACTATTATCTTTCAAATTATTTTTCAGGTTACATTTCAATAAAACATTTAGTAATTGTTCTGTGACATTTTGCAATCCATCTATCCTCCCTCTCTCCTAACCCCCCAAGCTTAGGATAATTGTGGATGATGCTCAGAGTTGTTTTAAATTGCTTTTCTCTTTTAAATAGTGATTTTTGTTATTTTTATGTAATTAAAGATAGTTTCAATTTCTTTATTTCAGTGAAAGTAAAAATGAGAGATTAACAAAAAGATTTTTTTAATTAATTGGAGGGAGACCTAGGTGGCTCAATGGAAAGAGAGTCAAGCCTAGACATTATGGGAGGTCCTGAATTCAAAAGTGACCTCAGACATTTCCTAGCTGTTTGACTCTAGGCAAGTCACTTAAATCTAATTGCCTAGCCCTTACTGCTCTTCTACCTTGGAATCAATAATTAGTATTAACTCTAAGACAGAAGGTAAGGGATTTCATAAAAGGAAATTTCATTGGAGGCATGTTTCATGAGAATGAATCATTTCTATCACATTATGCCAAATTCAAAGGTTAATGAGTTATTTTCCCTATATTTTACCACCCTCATTCTTTCACATCAATTACATATCTTAGTACTCATGGGAATTTTTCTGTTATGGTATTTCTTAATCTTTAACATCACTCTTTTAAAACAATATACCTGAAAAGACAATGGGATTTAGTGAGGAAGACATGAAGATCTTTCCCCAAAAGTCCTTCCCTCCTTCCTGATTTTCCTATCACAATTAGAAATATCGTTGTTAAAATAAAACTTTGGTGTGTCAGGATAAAATGTTAAATACAGTGTCAAAAATGATGGACCTGCCAAAATCTGAGCAAATTGAGTAATTCTGATCTATAATAATCAAATTTAATATTAAATAATAGGTTCCCCAAGGTGGAAAATATATATTTGAAACATGCAAGGTGAATCTGTATTATTAAAGTATTCCCCATCACTTTATAAGGTCTAGATAGTCAACAAATAAAGCTTTGGTTTGTAGTGTTTGCCAATTTCAGAGTCTTGCACTGAAAATTTAACTATAGGGGGTTAAGCCAAGATGGCAAAGAAAGTACACAAGACCCATCTAACTTCTACCAAATAACCCCTCAAAATGAATCCTGGAGCAATATAATCCACAAAAAGATGTGGTTAAATAATTTTTCCACCCAAAACAACTTAGAATGCCAACACACAAAAGATCACAGGGTAGAAATAGAATGAAAACAGCAGGCCAAGGCAGGTCCCACCTCAGTAATAAGCCTTAGGGACAGCTGAATCAGCAACAAAGACTTTTGGAGCACTCAACCACAGTTGCAAATAGGATCAGACAATTGCCAAATGGAAAAGAAAGTCCAAAAGCTCACTTGAGAAAATTATGCCCTAAAAATTAGAATTGGGAAAGTGGAAGCTAATGAATCCATGAGACATCAAGAAATAATCAAGGTAAAAAGAATGAAAAGTAGAATAATATTTGAAATATCTCATTGGAAAAGCAACCCAGTTGGAAAACAAATCTAGGAGAGATAATGTAAAAACTACTGGACTACTTAAAACCTGTGATTTTAAAAAGAGTTTGAAAAAATTATTAAAATGCCCCAATATTCCAGAACCTATGAGTATAAGAAATAGAAATAATCTACTAAACACCTGTTGAAAGAGATCTCAAAAGGATAACTCCCAGGAATGTTATAGCCAAATTTCAGAACTCCCAAGTCAAGAAGAAAATATTATAAACTATCAAAAGGAAAAAAATTCAAATGTCACTGAGTCACATATTTAGCAATTTCTACCTTTAGGGATCAGAGGGCCTGGAATCTCAGAGAACAAAGAAGCTAGGACTTTGACAATAACCACTTACTCAGCAAAACTGAACACAATTCTTCAGAGGAAAAAATGGGTATTTAATGAAATAAGGACTTTCCAACATCCCTCATGAAAATACCAGAGCTGAATAGAAAATTTGATTCCCAAATACAAGTCTCAAGGGAAGCATAAAAAGGTAAATAATAAAGAAAAATCAAAAGACATTCAATATGGTTATACACACATGGGAAGGTGATTCTTGTAACCTCTAAGAACTTTATCATTATTAGGACAGTTAGAAGGTGTATACATTGGCAGAAGACAAGGATGTGAGTAGGATGATATAAAAATATTAAGGTATGAGAAAGAGAAATACATTGGAATGAGGCAAAGGGGAAAAATAGAATGGGGTAAATTATTGCACATAAAAGAAGCATGAATGTGCTTTTGTGGTGGAGTGGAAGATGGGGGAGGGGGAAAAGGGAATGATGAATCTTAATCTCATTACAATTGGCTCAAAGGGGGAAGAATATACCCAATCAATTAAGTATAAAAATCAATCTTACCATATGGAAGAAGGAAGGTGGATGGATAGAAAAGAGGAAAAATTGGGAGAAGCAGTAGTTAAAAAGAAATAGGGGGAAATAGGATGAAGAGTAAGGCACAGTAATTAAAATAGCACAAAAAAATTTTACAAGTCTCTCTAATAAAGCCCTCATTTCTTTTATACATAGATAAGTCATTTGAATGTATAAGAATACAAGTCATTTCCCAATTAATAATTGGGATATATGTATATGAATAAGAAGTTCTCAAAGTAATTAAAGCAATTAAATAATAATTAAATTAAAGTAATTAAACAGTTATGCAAAAAAATGTTGTCACTATTAGAGATTGCAAATCCAAACTCTTGGGTATTATCCTACATTTATCAGATTGACTATGATTACTAAAGGAAAATGACAAAACTTGGACAAGATATAGGAAAATTGAGATACTAATATACTTTGGCAGGAATTAGAAACTGATTCAACCATTCTGGAGAGTAATTTCATTCTTTGCCTAAAGGGGTATAAAATAGTATCTACCCTTTGATCCAGCAGTACTATTGATATGTTTGTATCCCAAATAGATAAAAAGGAGGGGGGAAGAACTTATATGCACAAAAATACTTAAAGCACCTCTTTTTGTCAAGGCAAAGAATTAGAAAGTGAGGGAATATCAAATCAAATGGGAAAAGGCTGAGTAAGATGTTAACATGATTTTAATGAAATAATATTGTCTTATAAGAAATCAGGAAGAGCTCAGAAAAACCTGGAAATACTTACACAAACGAAAGCAGAGTGAAATAAAAAGAACCACTAGAACAATGGTACATAGTGACAGGAATACTGAAAGATGAACAACTGTAAATGACTTAGCTATTCTCAGTAACATGATTCAAAACAATCCCAAAGGACTCATGATAGGAAAAAAAATTCCATCTGCTTCCTGAGAAGGAACTGATAGAGTGTGAATCCAGACCAACGCATACTTTTTTTTTTCCACTTTTTTTGTTGTTAAGACTTTCCTTCTACAAAAGCATTAATATGGAAAAATACCTCACATGATTGCAATGCTCCTGGGTAAGCTGTTAACTCACCAGGGTATAGAAGGAAATTCATTTCTGTAACTATCTTACTTCCTTACTTTTCTCCAAATGCACTCCTCATTTGTCATTCTGAGGAGCAAGAAGTATCATTAGTAACTCTAGGTTGTCTATGTTTACTACTTAGATCCTAAAACTTCAGAAGCATGTTGGACATAAAGCATTGGTAGTAGGTTTCAAAGAATTCCATTTCTTTCTAAGGAGACTTGTAAACCTTTTTAGCTTAGACACAGTTTACACATAGCAGAAGTCAAGTTCAATAATGAACGGATTTATGAAGACAGTTGACCTATTCTAGTCTAGTCTAGTCTAGTTTAACTAGGCTTTTAGGGTAACCTAACGAGAGTTAAATTAATTTCTTGTCTATCAGACTGACCACTTGAGTACATTTAAGCCTTTCCTACCATCCTTTAAACTCAATTCCACTCCTACTTGCCTCATCTCAGAAGGTAACTTATCTATCACAGATGTGCATAAAACATAATCCAGGTTTATCTACAGTGAGAGGCCATTCGTTATATTTGCTAGTTATTGGTAGAAATAAATAATTATGTTTGACAATGAAGTTTCAGAGGGCATACCAACCAAATCCATGCTCTATATATGCCTATGTTGTCTTCATCTTGATTAAGATTGAGGCATTCTAATAAAACTCAATCAATTTTTCCTTCTCTCCACTTCGAATCATGTTACTTCAACATTCATCTGTCAACATTTGTTTATATTTTCAATTCTCCCTTCCTTCACCCTTCATGTGTCAGAGAAAGCTCTATAGATTTTACCTTTCATGAGCAGCTTTTTCCTTTTGTACTTAGGATTTCACCATTCCTGACATTTTCCCCTCTTTGCTTCATTTCTTTTCATTTCCTATCTCTAATTTTTTTAAACTTTCCCACCCCATGCCTTCTCCTTTGCTAAAAATTTTGCTCATCACTTCTATTAAAAACTTTCATCCTGAACTCTTTTTCATTATTAAATTTCTCTACTAAGTAATCCATGCCCATTTTGTCTATTTCATTATCTTCTGCACATGGCTAAACCTTTGCTATTAAACTGAAGCCTTACGGATTTAAGCCCTCATCACTCTCCTAAAGCATTTTCCTCAAAGTTAGCCACTAATCTTCATTAACAATTAGGAAGACATGTTTTATCTTTGATATCCCTGATGTTTTTGACTGCACTGACCCTCCTCTCCTCTTTAAAATTCTTCCCTTAAATTAATTACATGGCAAATACATCCTAGTTCTCCATTTACTTCATTCCTCCATTGCCAGTGCCATTTCCTACTTTTCCCCTAAAAAATAAAGGTTTGCCAAGGTTTTGTCTTTGAGCTTTTTCCTACTACCTAGGTTCTCACACTAATGATATTCTATCTTCCAGAGTTCAATTATCATCACCAAATATAACTCAAGAAATCTCTGTGTATTCTAAACTTGGACTTGCAAATATTCTGGGGCCATAAAATATCTACAGTTGAATAACCCATTACCCAACTCTCCACGAAGACAAAAAAATGGTCCATCTTCTATTGATATTTGCCAATAATCTTCCCTGCTTCTGTTAGTGGCACTCCATTCTCCCAATTACTCATGTTGGATACTAGACATCTTTGCCTTATTCTCTTTCATAATATGTGCACATATGTGCATGCCTGTACACACACACATCCCCAAACAACAATTATATCAGTCCTTCCGGATTATCTGTCTTATTCTTCCTTCATTTCTGATCCTCGATATCACTCAGCTACATTCAGTTAAGGCTCTCATTACCTCTTTAACTCTTATAATAGTTCTTAACTTGTTTCCCTGTCTCTCCCTTCCATTCATAATATTATAATAATTAAAGCAGGAAGATACTTAAATATCATCTCATCCAAATTCCTAATTTTACACATGAATAAAGTGAAACCCATAAAAATTGAATGATTCATTGAATCAAAGTCATGCCGAGCTAGAAATTGAACTCAGGTCCTTTGGATCAAAATTCAATGGTTTACTGTCCAATCCTGTCTCAAAAATGTTGGAAAAAATGATGAAAGTCTTTCATTCAACCTATTGATAAAGACTCTTCAAACATAGGCAGGTCCTCAGATTAAGAAGTTTGTAGTCTCATTCTGAAAACCCTTTATGCATGGAATGATTTGCTAAAGTTGAGGGTCTATTGATGGGGTCATATCACCCCTCAAGCTAAAATCCTTCAATGTCTCCATCTGCTCTACTTAAGTGAGTCTAAATTTTTTAATCTGAAATTCCTGGCCTGTCATAATCTGATGCCACTTTGCCTTTCTAATTTTATCCTACAGTATTCTTCCAAAAATACACTATGTTCCAAATGAATTATATTATGAACCACTGTATCCATATCAATTCAATTCAATTTTGTAATTTGCTATGTGTCAGTAAAGATAAAACCAAAACACTCCTTGTACTTGAAGTACTTATGTTCTTATTGTCCAATAATTTCCCATTTCTGTACCTTTGTTTATACCATGACCAACACCTGAAATACTCTACTCCCCTCTCTATTTATTGAAATGATCCATCTTTCTTATGCATCTTCCAGGGAGCCTTATTTATAGAAACTTCAATCTAGAGTAAAATAAATCATATGCACAAATTACTTCAAATACTCATGTTCATGAAATTACTGATCTGAAATATCACCTGGCAAAATGTGTCACTAATAAACTCTTAGTATATTCTTCCGTCAAAAAACCCTAATTTCATATTAGACTTATATGAGTACAAGATTTACTTCTTGCTATTTATAATTTCTGTTGTGACACTCTTATTTATTTGTTTTTTTACCTCTGCCTTTCATACTATAGGTTTATAACTTCTGAAGAAGTATTTTCTTCAATGAACTCAAGTATCATATGTAAGTAAATTTTGACAAGATAAAACATCCATTCCTATTAAAATATATATAAAGGCATTATAATATGTGGAATTTTCCTTAAAATGAGAGGTAATATCTATGTAAAATCATCAGCAAGCATTATCTATAAAAGGGTTGAGGTGGAAGTCTTCCCAGTTAGATCATGTGTGAATCAAAGATGCCCATTATCACTGCTATTTTTCTGTACTGTAGTAGAAATGCCAGCTATACTAATAAAAGATGAAAAAAGAAGTTGAAGGACTTTTTAAAAAGCAATGAGGAAACAAAACCATTACTCTTTGCAGATGCTATGATAGTATACATAGAGAATCCTAGAAAATCAACTAAAAACTAGGGGAAGTTGACAATTTTGGCGAAATTGCAAGATACAAAATAAACCCACATAAGTCGTCAGCATTTCTTTATATTACCAACAAATTCCAGTAGAAAGTTATAAAGAGAAATTTCATTTTAAAATAATTTCAGACAGCATAAGATGCTTTGGAGAGTATCTATAAAGACAAATACAGGAACTATATGATAATAATTACAAAACACTTTACAAAATCAAAGACAGATCTAAACATTTGGAGAAATATTAATTGTCCATGAGTAGACCAAGTCAATATAACTTTTAGAAATGATAGTTCTACCTAAACTAATTTACTTATTCAATGCCCTACCAACAAAAATACTAAAATATTTTATAACATTAGAAAAAAATTATAAAAATAATTTGGAAGAACAAAATATCAAGAATATTAAGGTAATCAATGAAAAAATATGTGAAGAAAGAGCCTACTAGTACCAGATCTCAAACTGTATTACAAAACAGTAACCATGAAAACAATCTTGATACTGGTTAAGAAAAGGAATAGTGGATCAGTGGAATAATTTAGGCATATGATACCTGTAAATGGCCATAGTATTCTAGCGTTTGATAAACAAAAAGGTCCAAGTTTTGGGGACAATGACTCACTATTTGACAAAAACTTCTTGGAAAATTGGGGAAAAGTTTGTCATAAAATAGATATAGACCAACATCTAAGATGAAGATAAGGTCAAAATGAGTACATGATCTGGACATAAAAGATGATACCATAAGCAAATCAGGAGAACATGGAATATTTTACCTGTCAGATCTCCAAATAAATGAAGAGTTTAAGACCAAAAATGAAATAGAGAACACTACCAGATTTAAAATGAAAAATATGTGTATTTCTTTAAAATTAAAAGGTTTCATACAAACAAAACCAATGCAGCCAATATTACAAGGAAAGCAGGAAAATGGGGAGAAAATGTTTTCAGTAAATTACTCTGAAAAAGGCCTCTTTCTCAAATATGTAGAGAATGGAGTCAAAATTTAAGAATAGGAGGCATTCCCCAGTTGGTAAATGGTCAAAGGATATAAACAGGTAGTTTTCAGCAATACTATCTATAGTCATGTGAAAAAGTTCTCTAATTTTTTATGAGCAGGATGCTTTTCATAAATAATGTATAAGATGCTTTCAGAGAAACCTAGGAAGACAACATGAACTCAGGAAAAGTGAAGCAAGCTGAACAAGGAGAACATTATACACAATTACAGCAATATTATATAATGATCATCTGTGAATGACTTAGCTATTCTCCATAATATAATGATCCAATATAGTTCTGAAGGATTTCTAATGAAAAATGCTAATCACTTCTAGAAAAAGAAATGATAGAGTCTGAATACAAATGGAAGCATATCTTTTTCTTTAACCTTTACCTTCTATCTTAGAATTAATCTTGTATATTGGTTACAATGCAGAAGAGCTGTAAGGACAAGACAATCAGGGTTAAGTGACTTGCCTAGGATCACACAGCTAAGAAGTGACTGAGGTCACATTTGAATTTAGGACCTCCTATCTTTAGGCATGGCTCTCAATCCAATGAGTCATCTATCTGAAGCATACTTTTTTTTTAACTTTTTTTTATTTTTTTGTTCTATGTTTTCTTTTGCAACATGGCTAATATGGAACTATGTTTTACATTATTGCAGATGTATAAACTATATCAGTGGTGAAGGGAAACAGACAATTTGGAATTCAAAACTTTTAAATGTTAAAACATTTTTCATGTAATTGAAAAAAAACTAACATTTAATTAAAATAATTGGAATTTAATTAGAAACAAAAATATATGAAAAATTACGCATAATATCAGGATTTTTCTACTCATTCTTTCCATACTGAAAAAATTTATATTAAAAATATAGAATGTTGACTGTGATCTTTTGCAGAAATTTCATCGTTGTGTATTTTTCAAATAGTTTTTAAATTATTTTCTTCATTTTAGAAATAAAGAAAGAAAACCAGTAAGAATTAGGTACATAGGCAGTATAATTGATAGAGCACTGAATTTAAAGTCAGGCAGAACTTAGTTCAAATCTGGCCACCTAAAATAGTTATGTAATCCTGGGCAAGTCCCTTAACCTCTTTATACCCTAGTTTCCTCATCTGTAAAAAAAGAGAAAGAAAAATTGCACTTACCTCTCAGGGTTGTTGTGAGGATTAAATGAGATAATATTTCCAAAGTTCTTTACAAACCTTAAAGTATTACATAAGTGATAGAAATTAATATATTTGTTCTTTGGATGATTTTGTTTATTGTATGAAAGCAATATTGGAGTATATTACAAACTCCACATATTAACTTTTGTTTTTAGGAATGGAACAAAGGCTTACATAGAGAATTTGAATAAATATGTACAGATATTTAAAATATTATAGGCTTAACATACAAATCAAAATCATTATATAAATGAAAATTGGAAATTTTGCTCAATATTCATTTATTTTCAAAGTTAAATTGATACATTTTAAACATACTTTTAAAATATTTTTATTTTGTAGTGTTGATTTTGCTCCCTTCAGGTTAACAAGATGTAATTATGTGACTGAAAGAATTTTTAATTTTTGTAAAGTAGCATCCATCACCATGCAAGGTAGCCAACTGAGCAAAAGTCCTATTTTTGCCAGGTAGATGCTATTTAGATAGTTCTCGGTTATACTTTTATTCTCTATTTATTTTAATTTATTATTATTTCACAAAGAGGAAAAATGTGATTGTGGAGAGAAGACAGGACTGGGCTTAGGAAGACATAAGTTCAAGTGTTTCCTCTGATTCAAACCTAAATGTGTGACTGTACAAGGATCCAGACAAATCTCTAAGGCAATAATTGCTGCTTTGGTGAAGAAAATTTACACATGCAGAATTTTTACACTGATCCAATTATAGGTCTACAGTAGACCTAATCCTTCCAAAAAACTGCTTCACTAATAAAATCATAGCCTAAACTGATTTACCCTCACTTTCAAAAAATTCTATTTTATTCACACACACACACACACACACACACACACACACACACACACACACACAAATCTGCCCTGCTTTTGTCTCAAGTTAACAAATTTAAGTCTGACAATATAGTGTGGTATTTGTTTTATAGCTTTTGCAATATCTTTGACTGGATAATGGGTAGTAAGCTCTATCTCTGATTTCATTGTTTACAGCAGCCCAATCATGTTGGTCAAGCTGTGAAGGCCATAACAATAGGTTGTAATATGTTTACTTACACAAAGCATTTGAAGCCTTAACTTGTTCAGACAGTCATAGTTAGAACAGATCAATTCTGCTTTGAACATTCTGCATGATTATTGAAGTATTATTGACAAGATAACTGGCTACAAATAGAGCTTTTGAGTGGAATGGCTTTATGAGAAGATGCTAACCTTCATTTAATTTACCTGGTGTTCTACTTGTGATCTTTAAATACAAGAATCACATCAACAATTTTTTAAAATTGGCACTCCACTCTGGGTTTATTCTTATATTAAACAATTGTTAAATAATGTTTGTAATAAACTTGTAATTCTTCCAGTCATAGATTTAAGTCACGTACCATGTTAGTAGACAAACTAGCTAATGATAGTAAAGAATCATATCTTCTCAGGTCAAATATTCTTTTGATTTGCATGAAATCAATGCCTGGCTATAATGATTCATGAGGCAATGTGACACATTTTTATTGCACTCCATAAACACCTCCTAAACCATAAAGAACCCAGGAGAAAGTATCTATTTAAAATTCTAATTTTCTGTATTTGAGATCTTGAGGTATAAATAATATATTTATCCACTGATAAAGCATAATATTTACATAAGGCTGAATTAATGTCTACAACAGGACCATCACTCCAGAGCACATGATGATTACCCAGTCACATAAAGGCTGACATTTATGTCAATTAAAACCCAAGGTTTTACGTAGTGGCAAGTTTTATGTGGTTAAATCATTAGTGTCCCTGTGAAAACAGGACATTTCTTCAAATAACTTTATGAATGTCAAAGTATAATGCAGTGTGCTCTATAAATGCCATTCATTTGTATCTTTTCTCCAAATTGGTGAAGCCTTCTTGGTAGTTATTCTATACAAGTCCTAGAAACTCTCGAGAGGGCATAAATTAGCTAAACTACAGATATGACCAGTAGAAGAACATATGTTAAGCATAACTGCTAGAGTTGTACAAAGGGATGGTTTCATGAAATTCTTTCAACAGAAAAGTCTAACCAAATCACTTCTGATTTGAGAAATGCAAATCAAAACAAAAATCTGTTATATCTTCACACCCATTAGATTGGCTAAAAGAGCAAAATGAAACATATTGGAGGGGATGTGGGAAAATAGGGACACTGATACACTATTGGTGGAGCTGTGAACTGATCCAATCATTTTGCAGAGCAATATAGAATTGCACTCAGGTAGTTATAAAACTGTGTATACCATTGCTGAATATGTTTCCCAAGGAGATCAGGGAAGAAATGAAAAGTATTTGTATGTTTTCAAAAATATTTATAGGAGTTCTCTTTGTGGTGGCAAAGAACTAAAAATAGAAGGAATGCCCATCAGCTGAAGAATAGCTAAACTAATTGTGGCATATGATTGTGATGGAATATTACTGCAGTATAGGAAATGATGAGCAGGCTAATTTTGATAAAACTTGGAAAGAACTACTTGGGATAATGAACAGTGAAATGAGTAGAACCAAGAGAACATTATACAGAGCTACAGATTTAATTCTTGAAAAAATAACTAGTGAATATTAACTCAGAGAATGAACTGAAAAATGGAAACATGAAAGATATAATATACATATATATCTGTCTCCCAGATGATTCCTTCTGTGATGTGGGGAGAGAAAGGAAGATTCATATTCTTGTAAATACATTTGATTAATAAAAAATCATAAATTAAGATTAAAAATAAAGTCCAAACTCAGTTATGATTTTTCTAATTATTTCTCTTTTCCTGAGAAACCTCTTAAAAACTCCTACTTGCTTTCAAGAAGTTGTCAATACTTTACAAAGAATTAACCTATGATGGATTCATATTTTGAGTGACAAATGCCACCCTGATGGGCATTAAGGTTCAAGGTGAATTGTTTCTGAAGTCTACAATAAATTCTTATAAGATTGGGGCATCTTAAAAGTTGGTCTGGAAGAGTCAAACAAAAACTGATTCATTTTACCTTCATCATCTGTAATGTGTATTTACATTATATTGCCTTTGTTTTTAAACCCTTATCTTCTAGCTTAGAATCAATGCAAAGAATTGTTTCCAAGGAAGAATTATAAATACTAGGCAAATGAGGTTAAGGGATTTTCCGGGGTCACACAAGCAAGAAGTGTCTGAGACCAGATTTGAGCTCAGGACCTCCCATCTCCTGCTCTGACACTTTTTCCACTGACACTCCCAGCTACCCCTATACTATATAACTTTAACTTAATGATTGCCTATGTGCCATGTAATTTGTCTTATACATGTGTGCTTTTTTAGCTTAAATCTACATGAATGAAATGGTCCAGAAATTTGAGGCAATATTTGAACTAGACAGTTAATGAAGGAAAATCGTTGATGGCTGATTATGTAGATCAATTGCTATATAAATATTAGTTATTGCCATTTTATTATGACAAAATAGAAATATAAGGAAGAAAAATGCTCTTGAAATGTGGAAGGATAAAAATCATCTGAGAAAACTAAGCTAAGGAGGTGATAATTGATCTGAGTTTTGAAAAAGATGGGGATTCTCAAAAGGGAGAGATAAGGAGAAATTGTGTTTCAAAGTTCATGGCTGACTGGTATCATCCATCAAGTCTTTGGTTCAGTCTTATCGTACCTAATCATAATTAAGATAGTCAAAGATGGCTGGGTTTTGTTCAGCTCCCATTGCCACTTTGTATAAAAGATACAGTCTCCTAATGTCTTTGGTTAGCTTAAAGTGCCAAGTATTTCCCTGAAATTCAGCTGCATGTGAATTCAGTTACACTTTCCTGAATCAAGCCTATTTCAGGACTCAAGATGTCAGCAGGGTATGTTTGAGTGAAGGTCCTTGTTCCAGTAAGTCAATAGACATTTAGCAAGTGTTTACTATCTGGCAAGTAAAGGGTGTATTGGGCATACAAATAAAAGTCCATCTTGAAATCAGGGAGTTTAAATTCCAATCTAGGATACATGTAAATAAATATGTACTTACAATATATACATATATTTATAATTTATCTACTAATAGACAATACTGTGTAGATACACTGTATACATATCCACACAGGGATAAAAAGTACAGAGAGAGAGAGAGACAGAGAAAGAGAGAGAGAGAGAGAGAGAGAGAGAGAGAGAGAGAGAGAGACAGAGAGAGAGAGACAGAGAGAGACAGAGAGAGACAGAGAGAAAGAGAGAGAGGCAGAGACAGAGACAGAGAGACAGAGAGACAGAGAGAGACAGACAGACAGACAGAGAGAGACTAGAAGTTAGGGGAAATCAAGAAAGACCCCCTATAGAATATGGGACTAAAGCTGAGTTTAATTTAATTTAAAAAGTTGACAAGGAATTCTGGAGAAAGGTCTGTGTCAGATTATGTGTGAACCAAGGTAAATGAAAGTCTAAGAATAGCTGTCTAGTCCTAGAGAATAATCAGACACTAACCTAGGAAATTTTTATCAATGATCAAAGTGTTAAATAAGCCCCTCCCAAAGCTAAGGGGCTGAGGATGCTGTCTTAGAGTAAGGCTGCAAATAGATGAGGATTTAAATGGAGAATCCCAATTAATCAAGGCAGCTGAGTATGCCTTTTCCATCAGCCCTAAGTAGGTTTTCCAGGTCACCCTGGGCTAGGCTTGTGCCAAATAGTCTTAGTAGTAAATGTTTTCCCTAGAAATATTTTCTGGGTAAAAACTGAATCTTCCATGATTCATTGTAGCATCAAGGATTCAGAGCTAGAAGGGACCTTGTGCCTGATCCTCCTAATTTTGCAATGAAAAACCTTAGCCCCCTAATGAGTAAGTGGCTTGCCTTTGGTCACATAGGTAAACCTCAGGACCCTTTGTATAGGTGATGCTTCTCTTAGCAGAGGTAATGATGGAAATTGCCATAGGTTCCGTTTCTTCTACATGTACCTTCAGAAAAGGACATTCTCCTATAACTTTGCCCTCATAATTCAGATACTAGCCACAAATCTTTCATTTTTCTCTTTGAGTTGCTTTTCAAAATTCCAAAGAAAATTTTCAGTCACAACAAAGTGCATAACTATATCTTAGGAGGTATTCAGTTAACTTAATGCAGGTCTTGGTTTACTTCATCTCAGACATCAGAGTCAGAGATTTCTAGAGTTGAAAAACATCTCAGAGATTTTCGGAGTCCAACTCTTTTTTTTCGTTTTGCAATTGAGGAAGCCAATGCCTAACAGGATTATATCACTTATCAAAAACAGCACCACTAGCTGGCAGCAGAGCTAAGGGGAGGACAAATAAAAGGTGGGGTAGAAGGGCTAGGGTATGAACCTCTTAAAACTCCGTCCAATGGTTTTACACTATAATTATTTCAAATTTTTCATATTCTAGTAGCATAACATTGATATCATTTAGGTGGAACTCCAAATCATTCTCAAAATGGGAATGGTCCATAACTTAGATATCCAGGTGGACAACTGCCTCCAAAGGTCAGATTATGGATATTTCAGGACTCTTAAGTTTAATTATTTTTTTCAATTAACAAGCATTTATTGTTCCCCTTTAGGGAAAAATAAAGAAATGTAAATATGCATACAAAACAAGTTCTCAACATTTGTTAAGCACAAAAATAAAAAAAAAATTCCCATGTGGCCATATACAAAAATTTGCCTCTTTCTATGCATTTAGTACAACACATCCATCAGGAGAGAAACCTACGAACATTTGTATGAACTGATACTAAGCAAAATGAGTAGAAATGGAGTACTTCATATCATATAACAATAGGAGAGCCAGTCAAGGAATGTTATGATAGAGGGGGAGAGAGTCTAAGTCTATGAGGTGAGACTGTTTCCTCCAGCTCTCTCCTCAGGGCTGAATATGCACTGCTGAGACTTTGAGGGTGTGTCACCCTGAAACTGGGTGACCTGGATGGCCATGCAATCCCACAGGATTTGGGGGCAAGGCTTCCCTTTAAGATGAGGTATGGGGGACCCCAATCCGATTCTGAATGAGGGCAGAGTTCACACAAGCCTCCTCCGAGGCCAGTCAACTTCATGGCGGGTGGTCTGGCTTCAAGATGGAGGCAGCCAGACCAAGCTATGATTCTCCTTCCCCTTGTCTCTCAGGCACTCTGGAATGCTATCTGACTAATAAATGTTTTTTATTAATATCAATCTAGGGATTGAGGAAAGGAGTGAAGGGCAAAGGGATTTTGGGGTGCCCCCTTCTCTATTTCTATGGGGTCCATCACTCAGGTGGGAACTTTTGGGGTTCCCACTCCTAAGTGTCTCCCCTTGCATCTTCTTCTATTTCTATATCTATTTCTATTTCTATTTCTATTTCTATACTTTCTATAATTTCCAGTCAAACCGGAAAGCATCTCTCAGCAAGGTTGGGTAATGGGAGAAGGAGCCTAAGAGATCACTCCCAAAAACGGAGTCCCAAAACTTAGCTAACTCCTTGGTTGAAGTCTTGCTGGGTGAGAAGCGATGGGATGCTTTTGACCAGGGAATTGGGGTTTCAATGTCCAAAGAAAGATCCTCAGGAAGCCCTCAGGACTAGATTTGAGCTGAGATGTTCTCCTCCTCCCTCTCTCAGTCCTCCACCAGAAGTTCCTCCTTCCCCCTTTCACCTCCAGAGAATTTCCCAGAATCCTCTCTGGTCTCAACCATCACCAACTGGCACCAACTGTCAGCCACTCCTTCTCTGGTTCCTTTTCCCCCCTCCCCCTTGCACAAATTCCATTCTTACAATTATGATGACATTATTAAAACAAACATATTTAAAACAGCTTTTTAGGGGGCCTGAATTTGTTGAAGGGAACCTCAGAGACCACCTAGTTCCATTCATAACTAAACAATAACCCTCTCTTCCACATAATCCCTGGCAAACAATCCTCCCAGCCTGTGTGAAAACCTATAGAAATGAATATGGCACATCTGAATTTGTTAAAAGATCAAAGGACCCACTCTGAATGGACCTAAGTAGAGATGAGTTCCAAGAACACTTTAATGGTGGAGTGAATTCACTTTTTAAGCCCAAGGGTCACCCACTATTCTCCTAACAGATATAATATTTGGGTCTTGCTTCAGAGGGCTTAGCACCAATTTGAATCTATCATTATCATCTTGTCAGCTCAGGCTACAGCTATCATGCAAAATGCTAGTCCCAAAAGGAGTCATGGTGGCAAGTGAATAGCCACATGTTGAAGAGGTGGACAATAGTCCGGAAGCTCACAGGAGAGGGCAGCTGGGGTAGCTGATGAATGAGCCAAAGAGGGCTCAGACTTTTCCTGGAATGCACTGCTAAACCCCCAGTGTTGCAAATGAGGTCTGATTCCAGTAATCTCTGCTAAGCCAAACCTAATTAATACTTCTCCACTCTGTGTTTTTTTTTTAAAATGTTCTTTAACTCCTTCTGAAATGACTAGGAGTCACATGGTTAGCATTTGGTTACAAAAACAGAAGAAACTATATTTATTTTTATCTTTGTTTCTCCCTAAAGTGAGCCGCAGGAGAGCTCAAAGCCAATAAGAGTTCTATCTCTTACCCCAGAGGTATTATCCTAAATAACTTACAAACAAGTCCAAGGAATTAAAAGTAATGTGCAATAAACATTTTTCTGAAGCAGAGTGGTTGAAAATGAGAAGTCCTCTCAAATACAGCTTATGTTTTATCACTTTAAGATTTAAAAAAAGTATTTTTCAGTGCAGCAGCTATTTAAGGGAACTGATGCAAGGATTAATGTCTCCATTTTAAAGACAGACAGACAAATGGAGGTCAGATATATCAAGTAACTTGCCTGTTGTCTTACAGAAACTATCAGAGCTGGAATTTAAAAGCCAAAGCCAATTCCCACTAACCCTCCATTCTCAATAATATCAATCAAAGAAAAAAGATAAATAAATATAATCTCTTTCCATTCCTCCTCCTTGAAACAATACTACTTTTCTTTTGGCTAGCATGTGCTAGAAAATATTTAACAATGGGTTCTCCAAAAATCTCTGCATGACATATTTTTAAGTTTTATCTGTTTTATTAACATTTTCTTCACAACTTTCTTAAAAATCAAAACAACTAATAAAGTCCTAATTTATAATGTTTACTCATTTCTGAAGTATAAAAGCTCACAGAAAATTATTTTATGACCTGGTTAAAACTGACTCTAGCATATAACTACATTAGATCCAAAATAAAACTTTTCAGGACACCTAAGAGAATAGTTGCTGGAATTAGATGACCTGGGTTCCAATCCCACATCTGATACTTACTACCTGTATGACTTTGGGGAAGTCACATTAGAGTTTTCCTGGATCTCAGTTTCCTTGTGTGTAGATTCTAGAGATTGGACTAGATGACCTCAGTGATCCCTTCTAGCTCTAAAACTACAATCCTATGACTCCACTCAGAAAGATTCAAGAAACTATTCACATTTGGCAATTCAGTCTACAAATGATTAATGCCCTTAAATGGTTTCATAGACCCAAAAAGCTAACACCTATATAACTACCAGTTAGCTACAGCCCTCATGATGTAACTAGGGGACTCTGAAGGTTTTTGGTAAGATGATTTACAAAATCTCAGAGTTGGAGAGAACCTCAAAGGGCATTTAGTTGTATCCATACCTAAACAGTCACCCCTTCTGCACAATCCCTGGCAACCAATTATCCTAACCTGTTTGAAAATCTACAAATATGTACAGAGTAAATCTGAATTTACCAAAAGATCAAAGGGCCCACCCTACATAGTCCTTCTTGGTGTCAGGGCATCCTGCCTTTTGTGTGTTTCCTTTATTAACAGTTTTTTTGCTTCCTTTTTTACATTGTAGTTATTAGTAGAATCAGACGAACCTCTAGAAAAAGAAGTACCCAGATGCTTTTACCATAGACTGTGGTGTTGTCCAGAGTCACAGATGTGGTTTTTCCATTGATTAACTGCTTGAACTTTCTTTGGGGTCATGAATTTTAATGTATTAAGCACTTACTATGTACTAAGCACTGGGGATATGAATAGAAAAAGAGACACAGTCCCTACCTTCAAGGAGGTCACACTCTAATTGGATAGAGACAATAAGTAAAGTTCATGTGCAGAGTAGATGGAAAAGCCTAGAAGTCCTTAGGATGCAGTAGAAGGATGGATGGAAAAGTCATGGATTATTTAGATTTTATAAGGATCAGAAAGGTCCTTAAGAGGCAGTGGTAGGTCATATTGTTAAACCTGATTGTCCTTCATTTCCATTAATGGAGTTGGTGATTCCACTTCATCACAGTTGTGTGACTTTTAAAAGCCACTGGGCTGGGTCCTAGGCAGCTTGGTTGGTAGGAGAGGTAAGAGATAAGGCTAGTAGACTATAGTGTTAACACATTTTCCTTTTTTCTCACAGTCCCGGATAGGTTTTGGAATGGCTTGAGGTCAGAGGAAAGTTAATTTGTGGAGACAGAAAGGGACAGAGACAGAGAAGGAAAGATAGAGATAGAGACTGAGACAAAAATAAATCTCTTTAGTTATTTACTTTTAGCTTTTTTTTCTTCCTGACACGAACACTAGGAAGAAAGTAGATGTCATGTATTTAGGTTGTAATATAAGACTCTTACAAAAGCATTTCTGTACAGGAACATTGACTTGAAATACAAGCGTATGATCAAAGAGGAGGAAATGTGGAGAAAATTCAAAGTTTGTCAGATCTCTTGATGGCCAGGTTTTAGCTGTAGTTGAAGTACAAGGTCATATCAGTATAACTTTCAATATCAGTAGCATTCTCAGATGCCTAAACTCCCCAAACCTGGCACCTGTGCCTGGTTACCTCTGTTCTCCCTCAGTGGTACTCATTATATGATGGTAAAGTGCTCTCCTTTCAGAAATGAGAATTTTTGGAGAAAGTGGAGGAGAAATGCCACTATTTCTTTAACCAAACTTCTTAGTATAAACTTTAAATTTTCTAGAGTTCTTATGAAAATAATTACAAATTGCCTGATTGTAAGTCATTTGTAATATATTCACTTTATTAAACATATAACTTGCCTAGCTACTAAAGATTTATTTCATCTATAGGTGCCTTTTGTTCCCCACATCCCCTCCCAGGAATCTAAAATGGAAACAAAGTCCAGGAGGCAGCATGATATAGTCAAAAGAAGACTGAATTTGAAGTCAGAAAAATTAATGATTTGGAAAATGACTTGACTTCTTATGCCCTCTTGAATACTGTGCAAATCATTCCATCCCTCTACCTTCTAACTTCCTTATTTCTAGCATGAGGAGCGTTGGTCCAGCATAGCAGTTCATCATGTGTTTTGTATCATGGACTTTTCTGCAATCAGGTGAAAACTATAGACTTCTCAGAAAAAAGAAAATGTTTTAAATAATTGGAAGAAATGTTAAATTTCACATAGAGTTTAGTGAAAATAAAAATGTAATCTTTTTTCCCCATCCAAATTCACAGACCCCAGGTTAATACCCCTGGTTTTGGTGATCTCACAGGTTCATTCATTCCATCTCCAACAGTCTGTGAGTTCCAACTTTGGCAAATTCAATAAATAACCATTTATTAAGCATTTAGTATGTTATCAGGCTGTAGTAGGGATTGGGGATTGAAAGAAAAGCAAGAAGAGTCAGTCCCTGCTCTTGAGGAGCCCCCAGTCTAAGATGGAGAGGGGAACAACACATAAATAAATATTTACTTACAAGATACAAGAGTAGATGAAATGTAACTAAGGTTGTAGTAGCTGAAAGGAATGGGGAACCTCATAATTCTGACACCAAAATAAGTGGTATTTGAGCCAAGCCTTGAAGAGCACTGAGGATGCTAAGTAGTGGAGATGGGGAAGGAGAAAGATCTAAGTAGGAAGACTGCAAAGTCATGGGAAAAGATGGAGTGTCATGTGCTAGGCAAGTCAAGTTGACTAGAGTCATTAAATCAGAAAGTGTATAGAGGGGCTAAAATGGTAAAAACACTGAAAATATAGAAAAAGGTCAGGTTGTGAAAGGCATTAATAGCCAGGCAGAAGATTTTTATCTTTGATGCAATGGAGAACCACTGGAGTTGAGCAAGGGGAAGTCAGAGGGAATGTCCACCTATTGCACAAGAACTTCAGCTCTACAAGTGGAGCTACTACCATTTAGAGTTGTGTCCCATGTGAATCCACTCACTGACAACCTATTCAGGAAAGTTACCCTGAAATCATTCCTGAAAGTAAAAGACACACCATGTTCTTTTCTCTTTACTTTACAAAGAATGTTGCCAATTTTCATTTCCTATGTCTGTCTCTGACACTTAGTAAATATGTGATAATGGGTAGGTCCTTAACTTCCCTGAGTCAGTTTCCTCATTTGTAAAACTGAAGATAATAATTCCTGTAATATCTATTTTAGAGAGCTCTTTGGAGGACCAAATGAAATAATTTATAAACTTCAAGGTACTATATAAACAGCTGTTATAATTTTAAACCAAGTGATAAAATCTAAAAGGACATTTACTTAGATATATCTGAACTTGCATACAACAACTCTGGATAAGTTTCTGATATCATTTCTAATTGCCTTCCTTCTCCTTAAGAAAAAGGATTATTACATGATACCTTTGCTATGAATCTTGTTCCATAACATTGACAGGCAATACTCATTTATTTATTATAAGAAAAATACTTGAGTGGTGAGATAAAACTCTCCACGATGAAATATCATAGAAATAAATATGAAATGTTACAGTTGAGTTAAAAAATAAACTACCTAGGAAATGGAATAGGAGAATGATTACAAAAATGTTTATGTGAGAAGGGCACAGAGCAAGGACTATAGGATGACAGAAAAATAAAGGACTATCAATTAAGTTATAAATTAGTTCATTGATTTTGAAAATAAATTTGGAATTCTACTTCTTAAAAAAGACCAAAATGTTTATACCCTCTAACTCAGAGATTTCACTAGGAGGCACACATTATAATGAAAGCCAAAGATGGAAAGAAAGGTTCGATATATATATGTGTATATATATACACACACACACACACATATATATATATAAATGTTGTTAGTATCTCTTTTTGTTGTAGCAGAAAACTAGAAATCAAGTAGGTGCCAAAATGAGGATGTCAAGACAAATTGTGGTACATAAATATAATGGAATATTATTGTGAGATAACAATAAAATAATAAATAATTCATAGAATCACAAATTTAGAGATAGAAGAGACTTTTGAGGCATTCATTTTACTCTTGAGAAAACTGACAACCAAGGAAGCTGAAGTGACTCCTCACCAAAGTGACAGTTTAAGTTATAGGTTCCCTAACTTTGAATCTAATACTTTTTTTCCCATGACCCCTATACTACAGAAAAGCATGTGTAGATTTATATGAATGGATGCAGAATGAAGTAAGCATAACTGTGAAAAAAAATTATATATGTATATATATAAAAACTATAACTTTGTGATTGAAATGAACAAATGAAACTAAATATTGTATATTATAATGATCGAACAGTCCCAGAATAGAATTGAGAAAGTATATCTTCTTCTTCTCTATGTAGCAATGAATAACAAGGAACATATATCATTTCCTGTACTAGCATCCTTTTGGTGTGGTGGCCGAGTTTATAACATATATTTTTCTTGTATTTTTATTTACTCAAAAGAATGATTTTCTAGGTAGGGAAGGAAGGGAGATGATCTATATTCAGAAATCAAAGTGACATAATGACAAGGATTATCAATGAAAATAGGTCAAAAAGAGAAATACTGAGAATTTAATTGGACTATAAACTTAAAATGAATCAATTTAGGACATGCTAAAAAAAGGATAGTGTCTCTAATGAGGAACTTATAATCCTGCTGTGTACTATCCTGGTCAGACAACATCTGGAAGACTGATTACAGTTTTAAGAATTTCATTTAATGAAAAACATGGACAAGTTGGAGAATTTCTGGGAAAAGAACCATATTTAGGGGACATAGAATCATATAATATGCAGATTGGGTAAAGGAGTTAGACAGAAAGAATAAGTCTTTGTGGAGAAATAACTGACTATGAAATGCTGTACCATGTAAATGGAATCACATCAGTTTTATATAGACATAAGGAGTGATTTGGACCAATGGGTGGAAATTTCCCCAAGATAGATTTCTTAAAAGAAGGAAATTTTTTACAACAACTAGAATTCTACAAAAGTGGAATTGATTGCTTATGATGGTGATGATGATGCTTACTGCTAACATTTATTTAACACTTTAAAATATATGTTATTTAATTTAAAATTAAATGAGGATATTCCATATCCCTGGAGGCCTTCAAGCAGAAGCTAAATAGCCACATGTCTTGTTATTTTAGAGGAGGTTCTGACAAGGATATGGAGAATGGATGCCAGTGTAGGATGTCTAAAGGCAAGTAGATAAGCATGAGTCTTACTCAGAAGTCTCAAGTTCATGTCCTAGTACTGCCATTCCCTAGCTATAAGAACTTGACCAAGGTCCTTAATTTTTCTGACCCATCATTTTCTCAACTTTAGATTGAGAGAGCTTGACTCTCTATGGTTCTCTATGGTGTTTTCAGCTTTAATACTTAAGAATTCTCCAAGATCTTTTTGAGGGGAATTTGGGGAGCAGTACGGTAGTGAAGGTAAAAGTTAATGGGGTCAGTGGAAATAAAAAAGAAGAGGCGAATTGAAAAGGGGATTCTACCAAGTTCCACTGCTGCTGTTTATTAGCTTAATTCATAGGCAGGATAATCCAAAGCTCAGAGTTAAGGCAAGCAGAGGTAAAGATAAGGCAAAACAATAAGAATAGTGCAAGGGAAATCTGAAAGCAAATAGTGAGGAGGATCTGAATGTGGAATGGTGAAGTTGGAGTTAACACAGTTTTTATCTAGAAGAAAAGGGAAACAGATTTCAAAAAGCATACACTGCATTTATATTCTTGCCAATTTGATATATATATATATATATATATACATATACATACATATATATATATATATATATATATATGGCTTGGTAGTTCTCACTTCTGTATCATTTGTTAATACATCTCATGTGAGGGCTGGAGATGGAAGGTCCTGAGTTAAAATTTGTTTTTAGGGGGCAGCTGGGTAGCTCAGTGGATTGAGAGCCAGGCCTAGAGACGGGAGGTCCTAGGTTCAAATCTGGCCTCAGACACTTCCCAGCTGTGTGACCCTGGGCAGGTCACTTGACCCCCATTGCCTACCCTTACCACTCTTCCACCTATAAGTCAATACACAGAAGTTAAGGGTTTAAAATAAAAATTAAAAAAAATTTTAAAAAAAAAATTTGTTTTTAGACACTTCCTGGCTGTATGATCCTGGGCAAATCATTGCATTCCAATTGCCTGGCCCACAACATTCCTACCTTGGAACCAATACAATGTCTTAATTCTAAGATAAAAGTCAAAGTTGTTTTGGTTTTTTTTTTTTCTTTAATATGACTCATGAGATAGTCTCCATGTTGCAGTTCTGGCATTTGATTATGGTAGAGCAAACAGGCAAGGGAAGAATCTCAGAATCCTCCATAGAACTGGCTATAATTCTTTGGCTTCAGTTTTGGTGGGATCAAAAAGGCCAGGAGAGGTCAAACCAGGATGCTGTAATCCCTAATGCCAAAGTTTTTGTCTATGAGATCTTGGAAGCAAGAGTTGGGTCCCAGGGAGTGGGAGGCTCATTGACCAGAGTAGTAAAACTGGAAATATGAGGCAAACAGACAGGCTGCAGGTTGGAAGATACCAAGTGACAATGAGGGCATTCAAAAGATTGAAGGGATATGCTTACTATACAATCTAAGGGTGGGTTAGAATGCCTTGAAACTAGATATCCAATTAATTCCAAATAGGACAAAGAGTTCTTCCTTGCACAATTTATTGCACTCAGTTAGGTGAACATACCTGCACACATTTTAGGGCAGCCATTTGATGCTATTTCTGACCTTATTCCTTCAAAGGAGTTTCAGTACTGAACAGCTCCAGTAATTGTGAGCATTTCCCAAGTGGAAGATAACTATTTCTGACCATATAGCCATGTGAGCCCCTTTTCCTCTGCTTACATAACAAACAAACCCAGACTTTTCCAAAGGAACCAATATATTTTTTTAATCTTGCTAACTCACAAAGATATTTGAAAAACATCATATTTTATTAAGAAAACATTCAGTATTGCTATTCAAATGTTGTCACCCCTAAAAGCATAAATGGAGACTTATCAGTAGAGATATCTGTCAGGGCCGTACTACGACAGCTATGGAATCCAAAAAACTTCACCCTAGAAAACCACTTTCCACTTATTTTCCCCAGATACTACCTTCAATAGATAACTAATGAGAGGTCACGAGAGGCAATGTAGTATAATGGATAGAGAGGTGGGTCACCCAGTCAGGAGGACTATATAGGCTCAAATGTCACCTTTGAAATATACAGGTTTATGTGAATTTGAGGAACTCACCATCTAAACTCTCGATGATCTAACCTCCCTAAGACTAAGTTGCAGAGGGACTGACCTGCATCAATGAAGGGAATTTTCTCAGCCAATGGTTTCCTAAACTAATGAAATCACAAGACTAGCCGCTAAACCTATTCTCATAGTATCACTGATTTAAAACTGGAAGGAACTTTCAAGGCCATCTAATCTAAACCTTGGATTTTTCAAATGAGGAAACTGAGTCTCAGAGAGATAAATTAAGTTGTCAAATATCTCATGGGTAGCAAATGGCAGAGTTAGAATTTGAGCTAGATTCTTTAACTCTAAATTCAGTGATCTCTCCACAGTATCACATTGCCTCCCTTCAAATAAGCAGCAGAACTTTTTTTCAATATAGAACACTTTCCGTATACTACACAAAATTGAGTCAATAAGCATTTTTATTAGATGCTATATATGTATGTGTATATATAGACACATACATTATATATATAAATAACATATATTAGGCACTGTGTAGCCCAGGAGATACCAAGAAAGATATAGTCTCTGCCCTCAAAAAGTTCACATTCTAATGGAAAAGACAACATGCAAACAGTTATGTGCAAGTAAAACATATACTGGACAAACTAAAGATCAATTTGGAAGGTAGAACCTAAAATTCAGGAGGATTGTGAAAGGTTTCTTGCAAAAAAAATGAGACATTAGATAAGTCTTAATAGAAGCCAGGAGATAGAGATGATAAGAGGGAAGGTTTTCAAACATGGCGGGGACAGACAGGGAAAAAAATCTAAAGTTTAGATATTGAGCATTGTGTGTCACAAATATGATGCCAGTGAAAAGTACACGGAGGACAGTAAAGGTATAAGACTGGAAAGGTAGAAAGGAGCCATTTTATTACATTGGGCTTTAAAACTGGCATGTTTCCCCTTCAATGAGGGTTAGATTCAATGAGTAATTTTGACACACTATCAAAGCTTGCTAAAACATTATTTTATCTGTATTCATTTGCATGCTCTGAAAACATAATTGGAAAGAGGTAGGGTGGGAGGATATTTTGCAGCTTCCAAAGCTGTGGCACCTGAGAGATACCATCCCACCAAAACATTCACATACCCTTTCATTTTAACCCTTCTCTAATGTTACCATTTGTTCTTGACAATAATCAAATCATCTTTTGTTCAAAGGAGCACAGCCTTTGCAGGAAAATCTACATTTCCTATGGTTTAATTGGTTGTTCTTTTATAGAATTATTTATCAAGTAACTCTCACGTCATTCTGGTGGGCGGGAATGGGAGGATTTTGATTTATTCTATGGTGCTTACCATCAAAGCTTCTTCATCTCTGCCCATTTAGCAATGTCTAATAATCACTTGCAGAAACCTGTTAACTTTATATTAATATAAATTTAAATATTGGCATTTATAATGACCTGAGGCCTCATGGATCTCTTCTTATAAAATGGAACTTGTTGCCACCGAGGGAGACTTTTGCAAATAAATACCATCAATCTGCTTCAGCAGCTTAAGCCTCCAGATTTCCAGCAGTGCCTTTTATTTTCCTAAAAATAGACAAGGGACCCTGTGACCGTTTCTGATGGAAAATCCTCTAGTAACCACTGGCATCTAGACAACTGGCAAAGCACAGAAATCAAGCTCCAGGGTGAGGATGAAAAATAAAATGACCCATTGTCTGAAATTGATGAAGCAAAGGGGACTATTTATTCTCTCTATCCCTCTCCTTCCCATCCTCAGATCCCCATTTTCAGTGACCCTTCCTAAACACAGATTTGAACATTCCTGAATAGTATTTTACCCGGATGTGGTATTGTATACATTTCTGAGCTCTGTTGCTTATAGTTCTCTGCTGATCTCCACAAGAACCCAATGTGATAGGTGGTGCAATATTCACTAATATTCCAATTCTGCAGATGGAAGCTTTAGACAGAAAAACCATGTCATTTGCAAAGGCCACAAAACTAATAGTGACAGAACCAAGAATCCAAGTCCTTGATTCCTAAAACTTTCTGTTACAGGACATAACCAGACAGTGATATTTTTAATATACAGACTAGCATAGGCTACTGATTTCAGAGATACTAAAATGAAGGGAGATTTTCTACTGATGAAGATAAGCATCTTCTCTGCAACTTAAAGAATGGCCTCAAGTAATGGCAGGTTAAGTCATTAGCTCAAGGTCACAATTGCCATTATGTGTGAAGAGACAGGAGATGAACAAAGTCCTTCCTGGGTCTGAGGCCAGCCTTCTAACCACTTTGCCATCTGCCTCATAGGACTTTCATAAGTGTGATTTTAAAGTCCAAATGTTGAATGGAAGAAGTATATGCAAATACACATCATGCAAATATGTCAGGATGATTTTCTCCAAAAGGAAAGCTACAGTTATGATTCTAGCCATAAACTTGAATAATTCATTTATTCCAAAAACATTTACTGTGTGCTCCATCTGTACAATGTGCGAGTAGACCTAGAAAAGCTAATAAAATCTGGCTGACTAATTGAGATAGACTAATTATCATGGGTTGGGGGGTGGAAAGCGCACTAGTGGAAGCTCATGAAATATAGTACTAGAAAATAGCAACCTAAACCTTTAAAGGCCCGCTGAAATCCTGACTGGACAACTAGTCATCTAAAAATATGAGGACCAGAACTGCCACTTAGAAGTCCAGTTGTGGAGGGACTTAAATGTCAGTTAAATGAGGTTAGACTTTCAATCAAAATTATGTGGGAGCCACATAAAGTTTTTGAGCAGAAGAATGATGAATTAAATGTGAACATTATAAATACCATGCTCTGAAAGTAGAACATCCATTATATGTGTGTGCATAATTGATCTAATTTTTTTCTTTTAATTCTGGATATTTGCTATGTCTTCTGCATAGTAAGTAAGCACATGGTACACTCAATAGATTCTTGACTTTGGAGTCAAGAATATCTGGATTCAAATCTACATTTCAAAATATTATATTATTTAACTACTGGTGTAACTTTGGGTAAGACATTATGTCCCTGGATATCACTTTTTCATGTCTAAAATAAGGAGGTTGAACCAGATGACCTCTAAGATCCTTTCCAGTCTTATAACTGTGATTTCTTTTTATGGGATACAGTTTCATTTCTATTCCACAAACAAGTATTATACATTTATGTACAGGTAGTAATCCATTTCAAAATCCTGTTACAAGATGCCATTTTCTCCCAAAAGGAAATAATTTTAATCATTTTGGGTACTCTAGAGATTATGAATTAAAGGAAGACTATTAAAACTTAATCTGATGTTTATCTCAAGAAAGTATTAAGTTCAAATCCAGTCTTTATCACTTGGAATCTTGAGTAAATCATCTAAGCTATTTCAAGCACAGACAACTCCCTAAGATTTTAACTTATGAATAGTTTGTAATACACATTAATAGCTTTCATGTCTCCACCTCTGAGCATTACAAACCAAATAATTTTAATACTAGAATCAAATGAAATTTACCTACGATTGAATATTTATGCTTCATTTGGTTCTAGCACTAAATACCCTCAAGGGACACAATCTCAAAGTTAGTTGATGTCACTTAAAACACAGGCGACAGTTAGACATGGGAACATGATATATCTTATCAACAAATTAATTATTAAATTAAATATTATTAAGTTAATTTATTATTAATTATAATATATAATTATAATACATTGTTAAATTAATTATTTATTGTTTATTATTATAATATTAAATGTAATGTAACATAAAATTAATTAAATAAAATATAAAATGGGATTAAAATTAAAATAATTATTATTAATTATTAATCATTAGTAAACTGCTAACACAATGCCTTTTAGACTTGTAGACTTTGATAATCAAAGTCCACAAAAATGAGGCACAAATTCTGTGAAGTCCTACCAAGAAGGCTTTCAGATATGGGTCTCACCATTACTTCATCTGTTGTCTAAGATTATCCCAGCTGTCCTAAAAGTGGCCCATCACCTTATTGGATGATGAATTTCTTGGCCATAGAAACTTTTGAAGCTGATCTATTAAATGACAACGAGGTGATCTATAGTATTAAAACCATGGATCCCTTAAATACCAAAAATTCTGGATGGTAATGTATTCTCTCTTTTGTTTGTTGTACTTCCAGTTTCCATTCATTTTGGGCCCCCTTTCAAAAGACAGTTTAAAAAGACCAGACAAATTAGAGTAGTCATAAAATACAGCCTTGTGTGCATTATATAAAATCATCTCATGACACCAGTATGACAGCAGAGGGATGAGGAAATAATATTGCAGGTATGTTTTAACTCTTCTCTTTGTTCTAACTTGTTTATTCCTTTTGAATACAAAAACTACAGAAGCTGTGAATTTGTAAGAGCTTGGGTGGAAGGATTGTTCAAGATTTTTTCCTATTCTACTATTCAGAAAACACTTAACGATCTTTAAACCTACAAAGAAAAATGCAAACTAAGTCCCTGAAAGACCTCTAAAATGCCTAAAAGATCATTTGTTACATCATATTTAGGAATCTACATATATAATAGGCCAATGGGAATAGATAGCTTTATTAAAGTCAAGAACAAGGGTGGGCATCTAGATGAGAGTCAGACCTAGGAGACAGGAGGTCCTGGGTTCAAATTTGGCCCCAAATACTTCCTAGCTGCGTGACCCTGGGCAAGTCACTTAACCCCCATTGCTTTGCACTGACCATTCTTCTGCCTTGGAACCAATGCAGAGTATTGATTCTAATATGGAAGATAAGGGCTTAAAAAAAGGTCAAGCAAAGACAGTATTCTAAGTGGGTCAGGGTATAGATATAATTCCTCTCCTGAACAAGGTTTAGAGAAAATCATGGACCATGTTGCAGGAGTTAGAGGTTTTTTTTTGTTTTGTTTTGTTTTTACAATTCACAATAAATTATTCATTTGATGATGCTGGAAGTATGATGTAAAAGAGAAGAAGAGAAAGGAATAATACAAGAGCAAGAGAGTAGAGATGGAGAGAGGGTAAGATAGAACAGAGGGGAGACACAGAAACCTAGAGAAAGAGATACAAAACCAGAGAGAAGCAACAGAGGCAGAGATAGAGAGAGAGATACATAGATACCAATACAGAATCAGAGAGAAATATCGAGATGGTGAACACACAGATATGGACACACAGATACAAAGAGAGAGAGGGAAAGAGAGTTTGACACAGAAGGAGAAAATGAAGAAAGAGAAGAAAGAGAAAATGAGAGACTTAAAAAGAAGAAATCATCTGAGTATTCTTCATGTGCCTCCAAACAAAGGTCCATGTCTTGGAATCCCATTAAGCTGATGGAGGGACTTGTCAAATCGATCCCAAACTCCCCTGGTCACCCCCCTCCCGATGGCACACAGAGAGCTCTGACTTCCTTGACCTTCCATAAAACTAAAGAAATTCCTTCTAAGCTGGCTGCCCAGCTCCGCCATAGCTGAGCCCGTGATCACTCACCTCTGCCTGAGAGCTGGCAGCTCAGTGAAAGGGGTGTAATGAAGCCCGGAAAGTGGGCTAGAATTAGGGACTTGAAAGAAGCCTAATAACATTATAATACAAATTCGCCCCAGTCAAAGAAACTTAAAGCTCAGACTAGAAGCTAATAGCTTTATTTCCACGGGTAGGGGGAAAAATCCATTTTAAAAATGATGATAAAATGCTGACTTTGGCATACTTGCAAAAATCAATAAAAACATTTTAATTTTCAGGACTGTGGAAACATTTTGATGATATCAGCTTCATTACTTCCACAGACTTAAATGGGCAAGACCTTTAGAAAGAAATGACATTTCATTATGAGAAAGTTTCCTTGTACTCTACCGGCGAATCCTGAATGCCACACTCTATAGGCACGGGCTGTTAATGGGAAGTCACAAACAAACAACCCTTTAAATGGAAAATCTCATTGCCAGGGAATAAAAAAAAAGGGGGGGGGACACTTCTAATTTAAATACAGGCTTTCCACATGAGGCTTGTTAGCTGTGTTTTAATCTACATTAGTCTGGTTAAAATATCCAATTTGCTCTTTTTCTATGAGCTTATCAACATTTCTATGGAGTCATTAGCTGCACTAATAGCAATTAGGGATAACACTTTAAAGCTCATAGCAATTGCAGTTCTAGCCATGTAGGCTTCATGTTTAATGAGTCCAAACATAACTAGGAAGGCGTGAAATAGGAAATATGAAAATGGAAAAGGAATAATAACAACAAAGATCACAATAATGGGTACATAAGAGGACACAGACTCATCCATCTACACAGTTGGGCACGTACGCTGCACAAGCACACAATTGCAACTAGATTGATAAGGGCAGGATATCTCCGAGTGGTTTGTTGCCCCCCACCCCCATCCCAATGATATTCTGAAGCTCCAAATCAAAACACTAATTAGCCATTTGCAATTTTTAGTCCATTAATGAGCAAAGCATATCCTGTATTATTTGTTAACATTTAGTGTCTATGCCACCACAATAGAAAAGGGCAAAAGGAAACAATGGCAGAGATGGAAAGGTAAGATTTTTAGAAACCATCTTGTATTACTCCTAGGAAATTCAGCAGGAGTCCAAGCTAACTGCAACAATAACCAGAATTTATATAGTGCTTTAAGGTTTGCGAAGAGATAGATGTAAATTATATTGGTCAAGGCTATTAACCAGAAAGCAGTTTCTTAACCTTTCTTGGCCAGAGGGGAATTGGCTATATTACAGGGATCTTTTATTTTACATTAATTTTCACTTTATTTTTCCTCAATTACATATATAATTGAAATTTTAACTTTTTAAAATTTCAAGATCCATATTCTCCCTTCCCTCACTCCCATCCTTCTTCCCTGGTAAGGTAAGTAATCTATTATAGTTATGCCTTTGTAGTCATGCAAAACATTTTCATATTAGCTAGGTTGCAAAATAATTTTTCAGACAAAAATACCCAAGAATAATAAAGTTAAAATTATTTTCCAATCTACATGCAGACTCTATCAGTTTTTTTTCCTCTGGAGGTAGATAGTATTACATGTCCTTCAGAATTGTTTTGGATCAGGACATTGTTGAGAATAGCTTAGTCATTCACAGATAACCATTGTATAATACCACTATTACTATGTACAATACTCTTCTGGTTCTGCTCACTTCACTTTGCATTGGTTCATATGAGTCTTCTCAGGTTTTTCTGAAACACTATTCCATCATAATCTTATAGCAAAACTTGTTTAACTATTCCCCAATTAAAGAGCATCCCCTCAGTTTCTATTTCTTTGCCATCAAAAAGGGCTACTATAAGTATTTTAGTACATAAAGGTTCTTTTCCTTTTTCTCTATTATTTTAGGATTAACAGTGGAATTAGGAAAAACAGTGGAGTCAAAGGATATGGACAAATTTAGAGACCCTGGGTCATAGCTCAAGATTGCTTTCCAGAAAAGCTGGTTCAATCCAAAGCTCCACCAATAATACATTAGTGTCCTTAATTTTCTACATCCTGTCCAATATTTGTTATTTTCCTTTTCCATCATATTTATTATAGGGCTTCTTAACCAGGTCTACACAGAAAGATTTCAAGAAGGTTCTTTAACCAGGATGGGGAGAATTACATTTTTTAAACTATAAACTAAATTTAATACTACTTTCAATTATTTAAAAATATTCTGTGAGAAAATTTCCAAGAACCTTACCAGACTGCCAAATGGGTCCACAGATTAAGAACTCCTGGTCTAAAACATTTATTGTAATGCCCTCTACAGTGATGTTCCAAACCTCCTGGATTGCCATCCTCTTTGTTCTTCTCTGTTTCTCTCTTTCATTCCACCTATCACTGATGACTTAAAAATGCCCTTCTTACCTTGATAAGTTACAATAACCTTTGAATATTTTCTGACTTGGACTCAAAATTTTGTCCTCCTCTAGTCAAACAGCTTAGAAATCTACCTTCAAAAGCACCAAAGCATAGAATAGAATCAGTGAAGGGAGTTTGGGCACATGTGTTTGAGTCACGGATTTGGCTTCATAAAAGCATCACAGGGTTTCTTTATGATAACAACAGAAGTAAGAGAGTACCATCGTGCCTTATGTAATGAAAAGGTTTATCTCCTGCTCCAGCCCTCTCCTCTGACCAAACGTACTGATAGCAATTTGAAACTCACACCTAGATAAGTCATTTTTTTGTCTTGAGTACATCATGCTGTCCCAGGAGGGTGATGTCAACATAGACTCGGAGTGATTCAGGAACCACATAGATCTCTGAGCTTTAAGTCCATTATATTATTGTCTATTGCTTGGCACTGAGCTGCAGAACATCCAGGTTACAATTAATGTAATGCCTCCACTATAGATGTACTATAGGATAGTGATCAAGTTTCTTGATTTTTATGCACCAATTTTCCATTTGACAATCTTCCTCCAATGCATGTTGGACATTATATAACATGAGGCAGCCATAATAGGGACAGCTAGATGACTCAGTAGATAGAGTTCTGGACCCAGAGTAAGAAAGACGTGAGTTCAAATCAAAGACATTAACTGTGTGACCCTGGGCAAGTCCCAAACTGTTTCCCTTTATCCACTGGAGAAGAAAATGACAAATTGTTCCATTATCTTTGCCAAGAGTCAGACATGACTGAACAACTGAGCAACAACCATAATAATACAATGGTGCCCTCTACTCAAATGGCTACGAATGCTTTAGGTTCTGCAAATTATTGTTGATTCTCGGAGAGGCAAATAAGATATTCCTCTTGACTGATACATAAAACAAACTGAGACTCGTGGACTCTTGATTTCTGCCCAACTGAACACCATTTCACCTGTTCTTAGTCTTTGAATATTATTTCTTCTTCTGTTCTACCTCTTTGTGATAATAAGCCCTTCAATGAACATAGAAATGTTGCTCTGGGTCCTAGATTCAGATTCTAAAAAAATGAACCCATTACTTTCTGCTCCCTTGCCTGAAATTCCAGGTCCTAAATTAGGCAATGACTTCTTTGGGTATGGCTTTTAATTATGAAATACAGAACTAGACTACCCAAATACTCTAATAAAAATTACATCATGATTTACTGCATAAAAATATTCAATTTGAATATTTGTAAGGTTCTACTATGTGTAAGGTGCTGAGATCACTATGCTAGCTGTAAAAGAAAACAATAATATTAGCATTTTCATAGGGTTTTAAGGTTTACGAAGTTACTGCAAATATGTCATTTAATCCTCAACAACACTGGGAGGTTTGTGCTATTGTTGTCTGAATTTAACAAATGAGAAAAATGAGGCAGATAGATTAAGTGACTTGTCCCAGGTCATGCAACTGTTAAATATCTAAGCATGGATTTGAACTCAAGTTCAGCAAATTAAGGGAAAGACACGGTAGAAACTACAAGGTCAAATTTTAATTGAGAAAGGCATTCGAAAACCTTTCTAAAGCAGGCAAAAAAACTATGAAACACGATACCACTGATCTATTCCAAAGGATTTCACTTTGTCTTTCAACCACGTTTAAATGAATCATTTAAAGCAGTAATTCTTAACCTGATTGTATGTGCTATGGACCCTATTGATAGTCTGGTGAAGCTTATGGACTACTTCCCAGAAGAAAGTTTTTTTAAATGCATAAAGTAAAATACAGTACATTATAAAGAAAATTAGTTATATTTTGAAATTGGGTTATCAAAATATTTTAAAAACCAAGCTAGGAGGTTCCGGGTTAAGATGGCGGCAGAGTAAGAAGCAGCTCTTAACCTCTCCTGACCGAAACATACAAAACTCCTCAAGGGGACATAAAAACAAGTCCAGACGAACGGAGGAACCCCACAACAGGGCACAGCGTGGAAGGTACGTGGAATCCAGACATTTCCAAGCTAAAAAGGGCTCTCACTCACTCAATCGCGAGCTGAGCAACCGCCCCACCCCCACCCCCTCCACACTCACCTATAGCTCCGAACCCAGCTAAAAAGAAATAGAGCAAGTTTGGGGCACCCATCGAGTCATCAGCAGCTCCGGGACCTGTTCCTGACAGCAGCAAGACTTAGGACCCCATTAAGTCAAAAAAAGCACGCGAAATCTGAGCGCGCGCGCCGGAGCAGGACGCTGGGCGCAGAGAGCCGGCTGAGTAGAGGCTTGGGTGGAGGCAGAACTAAGCCTAAGTGGGGAACCAGTGCAGACGGGTATACGACTGTGGAAACAGCGCCCTGAGACTTGTAAAGAAACCTCCAGCAGAGGATCAAGCAAGAGGGCCCACCAGGGGGCTTGACCTTGGAAAAAACCAGAATTCAGACCTCAAGAGCCAATAGATTGGGAACAGACACTGAGCCCGAGGATAAAGCTGAGAAGCTGCTGGGCTAATGATGGCTACTCAGCATCAGGAGGTTCAGAAGAGAAAGAATAATAACAAAAAGAAGAAGTCTTTAACACTCGACAGCTTTTACACAGAGAAAATCCAGACAACCGAGCAAACAGAGGAGGAGAACAAACAAGCATCCGGACCCTCCTCAAATAAGGAAAACTCCTCACAAGCTATGGAAGAGTTCAAAACTGAGATTCTGAGGAAAATGGAAGAGATCTGGCAAGAAAATAACAGTTTAAAAGGTAGAATCTTGCAATTGGAAAGTGAGGCTCAGAAATCAAATGAACTGATAAGCAAATTGAACACCAGAAATGACAAGATTGAAAAGGAATACCAAAAGATTATAGCCGAAAACCAAAAGATTACAGCCGATAACCAGTCCCTAAAGGCTAGAGTCGAGCAATTAGAAACCAATGATCTCTCAAGACAACAAGAACAAATAAAACAAAGTCAAAAGACTGAAAAAATAGAAGGAAATATGAAATATCTCAATGAGAGAGTGACAGACCAAGAAAACCGGTCTAGAAGAGACAATTTGAGAATAATTGGTCTTCCAGAAAACCCAGAAATTAATAGAAACCTGGACTCCGTACTAAAAGAAATTATTCAGCAAAATTGCCCTGAAGTCCTACAACAAGAGGGCAATATAGACATCGAAAGGATCCATAGAACACCCACCATATTCGACCCAGAGAAGAAATCGGTTAGAAATATTATTGCCAAATTCAAAAGCTTTCAAGCAAAAGAAAAAATCTTACAAGAAGCCAGAAAGAGACAATTCAAATATCAAGGAGCACCAATCAGGATCACACAGGATCTGGCAGCCTCCACACTAAAAGACCGTAAGGCGTGGAATACAATATTCAGAAAGGCAAGAGAGCTGGGCCTGCAACCACGGATCAACTACCCATCAAAATTGACTATATATTTCCAGGGGAAAGTATGGGCATTCAACAAAATTGAAGAATTCCAGGTATTTGCACAGAAAAGACCAGGGCTGAATGGAAAGTTTGATA
>NC_058134.1:52509017-52529520 GCF_016433145.1 Gracilinanus agilis | reverse complement strand
ATGCGGGTGATGGAATACTATTGTGCTAAAAGGAATAATAAACTGGAGAAGTTCCAGGCGAACTGGAGAGACCTCCGGGAACTGATGCAGAGCGAAAGGAGCAGAGCCAGAAGAACTCTATACACAGAGACTGACATTCTGTGGTAAAATCGAATGTAATGGACCTCTGAACCAGCAGCAATGCAATGACCCAGGACAATTCTGAGGGATTTATGGTAAAGATGCTACCCACATTCAGAGGAGGGACTGCAGGAGAGGAAACATATAGGAAAAACAACTGCATGAACGCATGGGTCGGGGTGGACATGATTGAGGGTGTAGACTCGAAACTACCACACCAATGCAACTACCAACAATTTGGAAATTGGTCTTGATCAAGGACACATGACAAAACTAGTGGAAATGCGCATAGGTAGGGGGGGTGCGGGGGGGGGGGTTGAAGGGGAAAGGAGGAGCATGAATCATGTAACCATGTTAAAAATGAATATTAATAAAAAAAAATTAAAAAAAAAATAGAGATCTGAAAAAAAAAAAAAAAAAAAAAAAAAACCAAGCTAACATATCCAAAGTCAAGAACACTTGTTAGAAATGAATACACATGTTTAATTAGACAAAAGTAGCAATGTCACTTTGCTTTCTATTTCTCAGGTCAAAAATGCAATATTTACTTTATTATATTTTTGTAGCATCTCTACATGATATAGAAGAATAAGAAGAAAAGGAACAGAGATCGCAGATCTAGTTCTGGCTATGGAGTCAGAAGGACCTTGGTTTGAACAGCTATGACCCATGCTAGTTCTGCACTTGACCTTTTATAAACCTTTGGCAACATCCTAAAACTAATTCAATAAATTATATATGGGTTTTGATCTTTACTGATGGAGAGAAATTCAATGGCAGGTAATTCTTATACCCCACACCCCCCCCCCAAAACACACACACACACACACACACACACACACACACACACAATTCCATCCAGTGACACTGGCTTCCCTGCCAGTCCCTTACCTTGCCTCCAACAAGACAGCCCATCTCTTGGCTCTGGGAATTTTCACTGATTGCCTCCTCATACAAGAAATGTTCCTTTTCCTTTTTCGTATCTACTGACTTCCCTGGCTTCATTCAAATACCTGCTAAAAATTTCACCTTCTTTTTAAGAAGTCTCTCTTAATTTTAGTGCCTCCTTTTTGTCAAATATTTCCTATTTATCCTACATAAAGCTTGTTTATACACAATTGTTTGCATATTGCCCCCTTTAGATTTTAAGATTTTAAGATTTAGATTTTAAGCTTCTCAAAGGCAGGGACTGCCTTTTGCTTTTTTGTGTATCTCCAGGGCTTAGCACATAGTAGGCACTTTATACCTTTTGACAAGCAGATGAAATCACAAATCCTTCACATATTTACATAAAGCTTAATATCATATATTGAATTCATACAATCACAATGAGTATTGTTTTATATACTGCAAAAGAAACTTTCTGAGAAAAAGACTTTCTGATTTTAACAAGTTTCCTGATTCAGAATTCGTGGATTTTGTTTATATTAGTGATTGTCTCTAGTCAGAAGCATAAAACTTAGCTTAGTCAGCAGAGATTCACTACTTGTACAGACAAGTTACCAAAAAAAAAAGGTATGCCCCAAGTTAATAAATGCCCAGAGTAGGTTATAATCAAAAGCTGTAGTACAAAGACTTAAGCGCTTAAGAAAGGCTCAAACCATAAGGAAATTGAACTCCAATTCTTCACACACAACTAGTTGAGAGAGTAAAGCTTTAAAAAATGTATGTTACTTTTGCAACAAGAATTTCTTGTAAGAGAGTATCTGAGTATGTCATTTGGGTTGTATCTATATTCATAAGACTGTAAGGCACTGACATTGCTAATTTTGAGTTGTTAGTAAGACGGGAAGGAATAGTTCTCTTATTACAAAAAGACAACCCAGTGAAATCAATGAAAAATGGCTAGAAATTGATAGAATGGGTTACTTTTTAGTGCTATGGTTTTGGAGTAAACACAACATAAAGTCATTTGAAGGTGAGATTGTTTGTTTTACTGGATTTATAATCCCAAATCTTTAGGGAGCTCTCAAAGAGGAATTTGTCCACACAACCAATTTGTATCAGATGATGACTCTTGGCCACAGGTCTTTCTGACTGAGGCAGACTCTCTATCCATTGCACCAGGCTGCATTTCAAGTTGAGTTTAGGGGAGTATATATAGGATTTGTGCCAAGATTATAAAGCTTGCTCTTTCTCTTACATAAGACAACATTCATTTAGTGAATTCTGCTGCTTCCTAAATTGCAAGAAGTTGGGAAGCTAGGGCTGAAAGTAACATTCATTGCTAAATATTTCAATCAGCATTTTCCTCTTTTTTCTTGATATATGATTAGGTCTATGAAAAATATCATACCGTCATGAATTAAAGTTGGAGAAGCTTTCAGAAGTCATTTGGTCCAACTCCTTCATGAAGCATTAATTCTTTACATGGCATGAATTCAACCTGTGCTTCAAGTCCTACAATGAAGAGCTCACTATCTTTTTGAGATTTCCTAATTCAATTTTGGATAGTATTATTGAAATATTCTTTTCTTTTAATTGATCTGAAATATGTCTCCTTGAAATTTCTAGCTTTTGGTCCAAATTCTTCTTCCTGGAGCTGAGCAGAACAAATAGATATTTCCTCCATGAGAATCTTCAAATATTGTTTCCCTCTAAATCACGCCTTCTCCAAATTATCTCTGGGTCTTTCAGAAAACTTAAACAATGGTACATACAATTCCTGCAGAATTAAAAAGTCATAAAGCAAGATGTGTTTAGAGCACATCCTTAACTGTTTCAGTAACAAAGAATGAATCTATCAGCCTTTCTCATGTGTTTCTTTATGGAAATATCTAAAGATAGAATATTGGGCTGGATGGACCATTGGAAGTCATGCAACACAGCAATTATTTTCTTCTTATATAACTGACTTCATAATTTTAGATCAGATTGGATCATTAATATTCATATTTTTGAATTACTAAGATCATTGAATTTTTGAAAAAAGACCTTAGAAATCATCTAGTCCAAACCTGTAATTAGTGGTGGTGTGTTTTTCCCTTGCTCAAAGCATTCCTGACTTCTAATGTCAATAGGACTCATGCTGTGATTGAGCTATTCAAATAATTCCATGAGCTTCAAAATAAGCAAGAGCCTCTGTGTTTAATTCTCTAGAAATGCAGAGTTTATGCCAAATGAGGGCTTGCATCTACATAAGCAGACACTAAAATTAGCATTTTGACTCCCCTAAACCCAAGGGCACAGTAATGGACTTGATTGTTCCTCAAAGTCTCTTCTTCCTTTGCAAGTATATGAGTAGCTTGATAAAGTAAGTTACCTGTCTCAATTCACCTTCTCAGTATTTAGAGTATGATTTGCCTGTTCATTATTTTCCATGATAAATTTCAAAGAATTTAGATAATTTTAAGTTCTAAATCACTAATAAAGAGTGTTAAGATAAACTTGAACTCTATTTTTACTTCAATCTTCAATTTTAAAGCAAAAGGAAAGCCAATGAGAATTTTCCAGGGGGCTTGCCTTTCTAATTTAAAAAAAGAGATACAGATTTAGTATAAAGGACACTAAAAACTATTTAAATGGGGGAAATGTTAATATGATCAAATAAAAGCATGGGCTAAAACCATAAATATCTTCATGAGACTTATGGGATATATTTCAAAAATGATCATATGAGCTTTGCCACCTTAATTATAATTAGATAGCAGGAATGATTTGAGATCATCCTGTTATGTACTAGTCTTTTCATTCTGGCCAGAGATCTCCATAGTATAACTGAGTTCCTCCAAAAATACTTTCTCATGTAAGACAACTTGTAGTTATGAAAATATTTTTCAAGTATTCAATTGATTTTAGATATTTGTATCACATTTTAATATTACATTGACACCTCTAAAATTTGGGATTACTTCAACATGGGTAACCTCTCCATCAGTGCAAATAATAACACTTCCATAGTACCTGAGTCACTGTGAAAAAAACTACTTGGTAACAAACTTTTTACTAATTTAGCTAGGCTAGCCATAAGCACTGGCCCATCATTGGGAAATTAGTAATCTCCTTGGGCCTCTTCATTTTTAAAATGAGGCAGGTAAAACCAGATGTCTCCAAGTTCCCTTCCAGATGTAGAGCTTTGATTCTGTGTACAAGATATCCCAAAATTTAAGAAATGAAAAGGTACTTGCTGTACAATAATGTAGAGGGCAATGATTTATTTCCTCTACACAAAAGAAATGCTAAAAACAAGACTTACAGGAATGCGCTGACAGAGAAACATAAAGAAGAAATAATAATAACTTTAAAGTACTGCTATACTCTCTGGGGAGAGAGAGTCTTAAAATCATCTGTAGTCTTTATTATCTCCACTGCCAAGGACATAGACAACTAGAAACCAAGTTTCTGTCCACTAGATTGCAATTCTTTGCCTGGTTAATATTCATGGATTAAAGAATGAATGAATCTCAAAGAGACAGTTTTGGTTGTCATTGGCTAAAGGGAAAGTTACATAGAAAATGAAAAGCTCAAGGAAAAAGGAACAAGCACAAACACAGGAATTTAGAGAAGGCTAAATGATTCCATGGTATAAATAGAATGCAAAAGACATGGTAGAAGAGCAACTTTCTTCTGACATTTTAGCTATGTAGCATGGATACAAATACTTGGAATGAGAGAGGATGAGGAACATTTTCATTAGAGTTGACCAAGGGCAAGGAGAGGAGATGAAAGCTAAATTGGCATTTATGAAATGTCCACTATGTACAAAGCACAGTGCTAAGCACAGAGGATTCAAAGAACCACAAAGACAGCCTTTTACCTGAAGGAGCTCTGAATCTAATGGAGCAGATGTCATGTAAACATCTATATACAAAGAAGTTATATGCAGGATATTGGAAATGATGGGTCACACAAAGTCTAAGAAGGATCGGGAAAGGCTTCCTGTAGAACGGGGAATTTTAGATGGGACTTGAAGAAAGCAAGGAAACAGAGATAAGGAGGGAGAATATACAATGGAAGAGGGATAACTAGAAAAAATGTGTGGAGTTTGGGAGATGGACTGTCTTCCTCAAAGAACAAGGAAGCTTCATAGAAGAGTATTTGTGTTGGGGTTTGGATAGCAACATATAATACTAGGACATGGAAGCCTTTGAAGGTCAAGCAGAATATTTTATCTTTTATTCTAGAGATAACAGGGAGCCACTGGAGTTGACTGAGTAAAGACAATGATGCTAGAAACATAGTAAAATGACATCTTTAATGATGGGGTTAAGGAGGACTAGACCATCCAACACAGCTGGTTTTGGAGCAAGAAGTTTTCTAAATAGCAGCAAACATTACCCTGAAAGAGAATTCATGCAAATGATCCAGTGTGTTCCTCCTTTCTCCCCTCCCTTTCTGAGAAGGGAGATATGTAATCTAAATTTCCTCTAAGTTTATTCAAAATTCTGGATTTAATTACTTTAACTTACTCTAGATAAAAACATGATTGATCATAACTTCTTGGTTCATGTGTTTTATTATTTGAAAATCAGGAGTTAAAAAGAGGAGTGACTCGTCTTGTTATAAAAGTGAGTCTAAATTAATCAGGATACAGACAGAAGCAATTTCAAAATGAAATCGGTTTCTTAATTTTTATTAATGTTACAAAGTAGGCAAAGTCAAGTCACCCTTTTTGCCTTTTTACAAATCTAAACTTAAACACATAAGAAACATTTATCTAAACAAAACAGAACAGAAAAGCCTGCTCTTTAAAGTATATAATTAATTCAACATTTTATTTTCAAAGATGTTTTATTTCCTTCTGTTCTCTTCCATACATTTTCAAAAATACTTCAATTATCTTCTTTCTTTTTTCTTTTGCAAAACTATAGTTAGTTCCCTTCTTTCACCTCCATCAAATAGAAACAGCATCTTTATAACAAAAATATGGTTAAGCAAAACAAATTGACATTTTTCAAATCAAACATCTATGTTTCAGCTTTCACCTCAAGTCTATCATCCATCTGCCAAGAGGATCTGTACTAATGAATTGAGGTGTGGTCATTGCAAGCCTGCTCTGCACTCTGGTCCTTATCAGGAAGGGTCATCAAACCCTTGGAATTACAATCAAAATCTTGTCTCTTGGGACAAGAAGTGCTCCTTCCTATTTTGGCTTCCATTCCATATTTCCCAAAAATATTCCTCCTTTCTGCCCTTGAACTATGATCCAAAAATGGGTATAGGAAATAGAATTGTCAAATAGGGTCTAGTCCTGAGCCCAGTGCTGGTACAAATATGTCATGTAATCTCTTTCTGACCACTTGCCAAATCCTCTTATCATCCATAGCTTGAGAATTCCCAAAGCTATTACTGTTTCTCTTACCACCATCAACCTACCTACCTGGTTTTCCCACCTACCACTGGTTTTCCAGTCACTTGGGCTCCAGGACAGCTCCTTCCACTATGTCACAGATCTTTCTTTACAACATCCTATGATGGCTTGGACAGGAAGAACATTCCACTCTAATCTTTTGCTGGCTCTACCATACCAGAATTCTATTTGAGGATTTATTTTAAAGTTGTTTGGAGGGGAATGTTTGCAAAGTTCAACTGGGTGCTTTTTTCTGTTCATGTACATGTAAGGTAGAATTCCAAAGTTAATTTAAATTTATTGAATTACTAGTGGTTTGGATAATTGCTTTTTTTCATATACTTGTGGATAGTTTGGATTTCTTCCTTTGAGAACTTCCTCTTATCCTTTGACTTCTTCTATTGAAGAATGATTCTTGTTATTCCATATTAATGAATTCCTAATGTATTTTGCATATCCTACCTTAATTAGAGAAACTTGTTACAAAGTTTTCCTAGATACTTATTTCCCTTTTAGATATAACATCACTAATTTTGTTTGTGCAACAGCTCTTCACTTTCTTTTTTAATCAAAATAGTCCATTTTATCTTCTATAATCCTTTTTTGTCTAGTAATAAATTCTCTCCCTTTGCATAACTGTGAAAGAAATTATCATTCCTATCTTCTAATTTGGCTATGTGGTCTCTTATAATTATATCTTATATTTTATACAAAGGTCCTGTATCCATCTGGAACTTATTATAGTATGACTGTGTTGTGGAATTTTTCTAAACCTTCAAATGATTATTTTTTAAATATTTGAAATAAGTTAGTTGAAATTTATCATAGCCTGGGATTTGCTTTTAATTCTTTTGGAGTTCATTTATGTCTTGCTCATTTTCCTTTTTGCTGTTGAGTTAAATCCTGCATTTTTTCTATTAATTAAGGCTATTTGTTTTTTCAAGATTTTTAGATCTTCCACTTAAATTGCCAGGTTTCTCAGCATAAAATTGGGGACAGGGTTACTAACTTCATTTATTTCTTAATTTACTGTTCTTTCTTCTTTTTCCTTTCTGATACTGGAAATTTGGCTTTCTTTTTCCTATGGGTAGGATGGTCATTATCCAGAGTCACTATTGAGCATTGCACTGATAGGATTACTTAAATATGTCAAAGTTGTTTTCATTGACAATGCTGTTTCTGTATGAATTCTTCTGATTCTGTTCACTTCACTGAGCATCAGCTTATATAAGTCTTTCTAGATTTCTCTTAGATCATCCCTTTGGTCATCACGGCACAATAATAATCCACTGAATTCTTTTACCAGATATTGTTCAGCTATTTACCAAATGATAGGTACCTCTTTTGTTCTTATTCATTATTATAAGGGAAAAAAGCTACTATAAATGTTTTTTAAACACATGGGCTTTTCCCCTCTTTCTTTGATCTCCTTGAGGTATAGACATAGCAGTAGTATTGGTATATTAAAAAGTTATGCATAGTTAGTGACTTTTTGAGCACAGTTTTAGCTTTATTTTGTGCAGAAATTAGCTCATTATTTCCATTATACTTTGAATATCTTTTTGCTTCTCTCTGGCCCAATTTGGACAAATAGAGAGCAGGCAAGACCAAAGCCATCCCTCAGGGCAACAGGATGTAGGGAAGTGTGTGAGAGGAAAGGAATCTGTCCTTTCTATGTAGTCAGGGTCCCTTAGGGATAAACTCAATCCTCACTACATCCAGAGTAATCAGAGGATCCTTTTAGCAGAGAAGGTAGCAGTATGAAAATCTAACCTTTTGGAAAAGCAACACATTTTATTGTTATAAATAAAAAAAATTAACAATAAATATTTATTGCTATAAATTAAAAAAAAAACAAGTTTTATTGCCAGGTGCTAGAAGAGTTAACTTGGATCTACTCTAAATGTTCTATATCATTGGGGAAACCCCAACATAAGTTAGGAGTACATGTGAATTGTGTTTTCTTTTTAAACAAAGCTTCTTTGTCCTATCATCAGATGATTTAAGAATTCCATTTGGGGAGCTTCTGGATTAAGATGGTGGCAGAGTAAGGAGTAGCTGCTTGATCTCTCCTAACCAAAACATATAGGACTCCTCAAGGGGACATAAAAACAAATCCAGATGAATGAAGGGAACCCACAACAGGGCACAGCATTGAAGGTATGTGGAATCGGGCATTTCCTTTTTTTAATGAGGTGAAATACTCTACTAAAACACTAGCTAAGCAACCCCCTCTCCCCCCATACAACCTACAGGGCCAAAGCCAACTCACGAGAGTTAGAGCAAGTTTGGGCACCCATTAAATCCTTGGCAGCTACCTGGGGTCATCAGGGCTTGCTCCTGAGAGCAGCAAGACTTAAGACCCCAAGAGGCTAAAGAATGCACAGACTTTGAACACAGACCCTGAGTGCAGGCATGGATGTGGATCCTGAGCACTGGCAGAGACATGGATCCTAAGCACAGGTGTGGACATGGATCCTGAGTGCAGGCGCGGAACTTGAGTGGGGACCCAGTACGGAGGGAGTGCATGATTGTGGAAGCAGTGCCCTGAGACTGTTAAAGGAGCTTCAGGCAGAAGAACAAGCAAGGGGACCACCAGGAGTCTTGACCCTGAGAACAACTAGACTTAAAACCTCAGGAGCCTAAAGAGCGCAGACAGACCCTGAATGTGAGGATAAACCTGAGAGGGTGCAGGGCTAACAATGGCAAGCCAGAGACAAGAACCCCAGAAGAGAAAGATCAAGAAGAAATCTTTAACACTCAACAAATTTTACACAGAAAAAATCCAGACAACAGAGCAAACAACAGAGGAGAACAAACAAGTAATCATATCCAAAAGTTCCCAAAAAAATGAAAACTGGTCACAAGCTATTGAAGAGTTCAAATCTGAGATGATGAGAAAGATAGAAGAGATCTGGCAAGAAAATAGCAGTTTAAAAGGCAGAATTTTGCAATTAAAATGTGAGGCTCAGAAATCAAATGAATTGATAAGCAAATTGAAGACCAGAAATGACCAGCTGGAAGCCTTGAAGAACCAAACAGACAAGATTCAAAAGGAAAACCAAAAGATTATAGCTGAAAACCAGTCTCTAAAGGCTAGAATAAGGCAATTAGAAAAAGATGCCCCCAAATCAAAAGAATTGATAAGCAAATTGGAGACCAAAATCAAAGAGCTGGAAAACAGGATAGACCAAATTGTAAAGGAAAATCAAAAGAATATAACAGAAAACCAGTCTCTAAAGACAATAATTGGGCAAGTAGAAGCCAATTATCTCTCAAGACAACAAAAACAAATAAAGCAAAGTCAAAAGACTGATAAAATAGAAGGAAACATGAAATATCTCATTGGGCTTCCTGAAAAAGCAGAAATTAATAGAAATTTGGACTCCATACTAAAGGAAATTATTCAGAAAAATTGCCCTGATGTTCTATAAGAGGGCAATAGGATCCATAGATCGCCCTCTACACTAAACCCTGAAAAGACAACCCCCAGGAATATAATAGCCAAATTCAAGAGCTTCCAAGTAAAAGGAAAAAATTTTATAAGAAGCCAGAAAGAGACGATTCAGATATCAAGGAGCACCAATCAGGATCACACAGGATCTGGCAGCCTCCACACTAAAAGACCTCAAGGCTTGGAATATGATATTCAGAAAGGCAAGAGAGCTGGGTCTACAACTAAGGATCACTTACCCATCAAAACTGACTATATACTTCCAGGGGAAAGTTTGGACATTAAACAAAATAGAAGATTTCCAAGTATTTGCACACAAAACACCAGGACTAATTGGAAAGTTTGATATCCAACCACAAATACCAAGAGAAACATGAAAAGGTAAATAAATAACAGAGGGGAAAGAAAGAAAACTCTTATTTTTAAATTTGCCTCTTTAAGGAATTCAATAAGATCTAATTATTTTTATTCCTATATGGAGAAAAGTGAAACTCTATTCACTATTATAGTATCCACTATTATAGTAATTAGAAGAATTATTCACAGGGAGAAGTTGGAGTACTAAATGGTCTAAGATTATAAGGGGGTGGGTGGAAAAGAGGGAGTTGAATAGTAGCGGACACCAAGAGAAATTTTAATGAATAAGAAAAATAGGATATTCTCTTACACACAAAGAAGGCATGGGAAGGGGAGGGGATGAATACTATTATAAGAAGGAGAGGAAGAGAATATTAAGAGATAATATTTAAACCTTACTCTCAGTGGAATTAACCCTGAGAGGGAAGAGTAGCTATATCCATTGAGATATAGAACTCTATCTAACCCTACTGAGAAAGTCAGAAGGGATAAACCAAGAGGAGCAGAGGAGTGGGGAAGTAAAATAAGGGAATGGAGGAGAAGGGAGAGGGAATTCATTAGGCCTTAAAAAGAAAAAGAGGTGAATAACAAGGGAGGGGGTAAAAAGGGTAGTAAATCAAGGGAGGGGACAAGAGTTACTGGTTTAAAACAAATCACTGGTTTAAAAGGAAATAGCCTAAGAAGAAGAGGTAGAACTAAGAGAGGATACCAAAATGTTGGGGAATACACAACTGATAATTATAACTCTGAATATGAATGGGATGATTGATTATACTAAATTAAAAAGCTTTTGTATAAACAAAAATAATGCAACCAAAATCAGAAGGGAAAAAACAAATTGAGAAAAAATCTTTATAACAAAAACTCTGACAAAGGTCTAATTACTCAAATATACAAGGAGTTGAATCAATTGTATAAAAAAATCAAGCCATTCCCCAATTGATAAATGGGCAAGGGACATGAATAGGCAATTTTCAGATAAAGAAATCAAAACTATCAATAAGCACATGAGAAAGTGCTCTAAATCTCTAATAATTAGAGAAATGCAAATTAAAACAACTCTGAGGTATCACACCTAGCAGATTGGCTAAATGACAGAAGGGGAGAGTAATGAATGTTGGAGAGGATATGGCCAAATTGGGACATTAATGCATTCCTGGTAGAGTTGTGAACTGATCCAGCCATTCTGGCTGGCAATTTGGAATCATGCTCAAAGGGCTATAAAAGAATGCCTGCCCTTTGATCCAGCCATACCATTGTTGGGTCTGTACCCCAAAGAGATCATAGATAAACAGACTTGTATGAAAATATTCATAGCTGCAATTTTTGTGGTGGCAAAAAACTGGAAAACGAGGGTATGTCCTTCAATTGGGGAATGGCTGAACAAATTGTGGTATATTTTGGTGATGGAATATTATTGAGCTAAAAGGAATAATAAACTGGAGGAATTCTAAGTGAACTGGAAAGACCTCCAGGAATTGATGCAGAGTGAAAGGAGCTGAGCCAAAGGAACATCGTACACAAAGACCAATACACTGTGGTAAAATAGAATGTAATGAACTTCTGTACTGGCAGCAAAGCAATGATCCAGGACAATTCTGAGGGACTTATGGAAAAGATGCTGCCCACATTCAGAGGAAGAACTACAAGAGAGGAAACACAGAAGAAAAGAAACTGCTTGAACACGTGGGTTGAGGAGGACGTGATTGGGGATGTAGACCCAAAACTACCACACCAATGCAACTATCAACAATTTGGAAATAAGTCTTGATTGACAATACATGTTAAAACCAGAGGAAATGCGCATCGGCTATGGGGGAGGAGGAGGTCGGGGTGAAGGGGAAAGTAAGAACATGAATCATGTAACCATGATAACTTTTCTAAAAAATAAAAATTTTTATTAAAAAAAAAGAATTCCATTTGGATTATCCTTTACATTAACAAAAATTTCAGTGGAAAAGAAAGTGAACTGCTCTTCGTTTTTTTCTTTTTCTTTTTTTTTTTCTCCAGAAACCCCTAGAGACATTTTGTTCAAACCTCCATCTGGATGGGATGGTATTTTGCAATGACAAAGTATCCATTGGAAGAAATATATAGGTTGTTTATTGTGCTCAAGGGATCCATAAGAATTTTCACATAGGACAATTTGGTTTCTCTCCTGATGGTGAGAGAATTGACTCCAGGTTCCTACTTCCTAAGGAAAGAGCTTAACATGTTCTGAGAATTCATCTGAGACAAGAATCCCTGTTGAGTACCAGACACTGTACTATATGCCAGGGATACATGGAAAGGCAAAAAAGGGAAAGGCATTAGCAGCTAAGGAAACTCATAGAAGAAATGGTTTTAAATTGCATCTTGAAGGTCATCAAGAATTCTAAGAAGAGAAAAAAAAACATTTCTATTTTAGGAATTAGCCAATACAAAATCATGGAGAAGGGAATTACAAGAGTGTCCCTGACAAGGTCTGAGTAATATTAGATCAGAGTGCATAGATGATAGTAGGGCAGAAGAAGAGCAGAAGGTTAGCAAGGGGCCAAAACAAAAGGCTCAATATTTGATCCTGTAAGTAATAGGAAATCAAATTTTGAAAGATCATTTTAAGTTCTTTTTCTCAGAATGTAAAAAATTAATACATTCCTGTACTTTATCATGTGTTACAGATTTTGAATTTCCATTAGACTGAAATCAGTGCAAGAATCAGTGGAAAGTTATACTGTTTAAACAAAGAATTACATACAAAAGAGAAAAATATGCAGAAAATGCTATGGGCCCATAAAGTGGGGAAAGGCTTTGGGGTATAAGTGTTGGGGCAAGTTAAATCCATTGTAACTCATAGATCTTACTGGGAAGGGCACATTTAATTCATTCTCAAAATGTTTGTGCTGTCCCAGAGATGGCCAGATTGTTAGAGTGCCATGTTGACTGTCCACCACAGGTGAATTTGATCTAATGATAACTACAAAAAGTTTCATGTCACTCTTCTAATATGCAATTATTTTTGTTTGGAGTTATTACTGAAAGAATGAGCTGCTGAATTGGGAGTAGAGAATTTAATTTCTAGAGTTACAGTGGTTTTATTGGAATAAGAGTAGCAGTGATAGTACTAAATAGATTTATGGGGGAAAAATCCTGTTCTGGGTAGTATTCACAGTGAGGCTACGCTGTTACTTTCATACAATTTTAGGGCAATGCTCAGATTGTAATAGCTTTTGGACACCTACATGTTGTGGTGTAAGATGTACTACAATATTGTTTGTGACACCCCTCAAATGCCAATTTACTGGGCTGCAGATTGCTCCCTGAGCCCAATAAATCTTTACAAGCCCATCTAGAGTAAGTCAGCACTGTGCACCCCCCCTACTTTTTTCTATTCTTACTGCTGAAAAGATTCTCTGAATTCAGTTATTATATCACTATTTCTATTCCATTAATCCAAGCCTGGTAATTTTTTTTATGTTATATCAGCGAATGATTGATTCTAGCCACATTAACTTTTCCTGTTACAATGGAAATTACAGAGAAATCTTAGCCACCTTTGCTCAATATTGAACTGGCTCTTCAGCATAGAGTATGCGGACTTGTTAATATTTTCCCTACCTCTTGTCTCTCCCTCTTTAAAATTCATCCCACAACGTTTCTCTCTGTGCCTTCCAAGCTCACAAGTATAGCCTGAAGATAGTGTAATAGGTATATGGCTACTTCCTAGCAGGGCTTGGTGAAGCTTTTGAGTTCTCATTCACAATCCATATAGTATTTTTTTAATTTTTAACTTATGTCTGCTTAGTATCAACTTTAAAGCAGAAAAAACAGCAATGACTAGCCAATCTAGGCTAAGTGATTTGCCTAGGGTCACACAGCTAAGTATCTGAGGCCACATTTGAGCTCAGGTCTTCCCAACTTCAGGCCTGGCACTTCATCTACTGTGCCACCTAGCTGCCCCTGTATTGCTTCTGAATATGATTCCCACTGTACTCTTTCATCTAAGATCTTTGAGTATTGTCTTACCTTCCCTATTTTAGCTCATTCTAGACTTAGCAGTCTTCCTTAGTTTGTTACTGTAGCCCACAAAGGAATTTCATTTTTTCCACTTTCTCATGTTTAATGTACCAATCTAATCCACAACATTATTCATTTTCATTTAAGCACCATTCCAACCACAGAGCATGGGCAAAAGCTTTAAGATTTTTTTTTTTGCAAGAATGACATTCCATATATTATGACTTTGGGGGCAAATATGTGGTTTCATGATGATGAGAGGACTCTCTATCAAAGAAGATGGGCAATCATTCTTCAATTTATGGTCTTAGAGAGCTGCCTGGGACACTATTGGGTGGTGCCTTACCCAAGACATGACATATACATCCATTATGTGTCATTAGTGGAATTTGAACCCAGGTCTTGCTGATTCAGAGGCAAGCCTCAATTTATCACCCCACACTGACTTTTTATCATTAATGCTATCATTTTATATGGATAATGCAGACAAATCTAGCATAATCTCAACTTTCAAGTAGGATAAACTGTAAGATAGTTACTTAATTTTTCTGTTTCCTCACCTGGAAAATAAGAGGTTCAACTAAATCATATCTGAAATCCATCAGACTCTGGAGTAGCTGAGAAGCAAAGGAGAGACATCTGGTAACAGAGTAAATGAGATGCAAGAGAATGTTCTCTCAGCATCTCCTGGAGATGGAAAAGTTTACACATTTTAGGCTGTACATCTCAATCACACTTTTATTTAATGCTCAACATTTGACCCACTGATGTGTAATCATGGACAAGTGACTGATCTTATCTGAACTTCAGCAAATTTCTAAGTTATCAGACCAGTTGCAATCTTGACATTGATGGAGGGAATTTTTATACTGGCATCTCCACCCAAATTGAAATCACAGGTCCTTAGAAAATTGAAATATGTCACCCACTTGGGGGTGGGTCAAGTGCGTGTTGTAAGACAAAACCAACTTTGTTCAGCAATACAGGGTCTTGTATATCATTAACCACTTCCCACTTGATGTAGGTACTGCCTCTGTCTTAACTCCATTGCCTTAGCCTCTGATCTAACCCATTTGGAATAGTTAGATGGCCCAATGGATAGAGTACCACACAGAAACTTTAGAAGACTTATCTTCCCAAGTACAAATCTGGTCTCAGGTACTTACTAATTGTGCTTTCCTGGGCACATCACTTAATCATGTTTGTCTCAGTTTCTCCATCTGTAAAATGTGCTGGAAGAGCAAATGGCAGACATCTTTAGTATCTTTGCCAAGAAAATTCCTAATGGGGTCACAAAGAGTTAGACATGATTGAAAAATAAATTGCCCTGCTACCCTATCCCTTGACAATGACTATCTTATTAGGAAAAGTTATTACTCACAACTTAACATTAAAAATAATTGAGTTCTAAGGTCCTAATCTCTCTAAATATCTAAGAATACCTATATGTGAAACCATCTTAATCACTAATAACTGACCTTATTTTGATATTTCTCAGTTTCAACATTTACTTGAATGCTATCTATCTTTATCTCTGTGTATTGTTCTTCTATGTAAATGCCACTGATTTTTGTTTGTTTTTGACACTAGGTCTCCATATCTTGCCTAGACTGGAAATGCAATGGCCACTTTTACCCAATTACTTTACTAATTGGCATGGGAGCTTTATCTCACTCTGTTTAACCCAACCCTAGCTGGTTCCCCTTCTTTCAGCAATCTGGTGGTCTCCTGTTCATGGAGGCTCATCATATTATCACCAGACAATACAAATAACTGATTTGATTATCCTACTATAGCTTAAAATTCCAGAGCTCAAGCAATGCACCATGCTCAGGACTTTCCAGTGGCAGGAACTCTACAGGTCTGGGTCACCACATCCTTCAAGGTATTTCTTTTTTTCATTTCCTTCACAAATGGCAAGTTTCCTCACCAGCATTTGCTCGTCTGTTATTATTGTTCTGGTCCAATACATTTTGAATCAGTTATTTTACTATTCATAGATTCAAATTTGTAACGATACAATAATTTTCTTTATTAACTCCATACTTCAGAATGAAGTCTTTTTTTTCTATAATATTCCACAAGTTTAAGGAATCCACTGAAAATGATCCATATGGGAAATGCTCTTTTCCTTCAGTTGATAGGTAAATTTAAGTGATAACGATATTAGTCAACCCAATTTTTGTCCTGGAAGCTCCCTCTATATTTGGAAAATGTCTTCTTTTGGAAGTACCTCTGCCCCTATAGTCTGTCCCTCCCATTGGGTGATTCTTCTTAGAACCATATCTTCAAGAAGGGCCCCAGGCCAATCGTGCCTTTATTTCTTTGCAGACTACACTGCTAAAATGTTCACAGGATTCTCTCTATCTTGCAGGGTTCAGGGTGGCTTCACCACTACCCCCATTTTCAGTCCTTTTTTATGTTCAGTCCTCCTCCATTAGAATTTAAGCTACTTGAGGATAAGGACTATATTTCTGTTTGCATTTGTACTCTCAACCTTTAACCAAGAGCCTGGCACACCACAAGTGCTTAATGTCTATCGACTTGACAACAGAAGGATATACCCAATTTTAAAAGTTATTGTTACTTTGCTTTTCTCTTCCTGCTGAAGGCCTATGTACTAAAGTGAGATTAAACTGGCCTCACTCCAATGGGTTAGTGAAAAGGAACAATTTCTTTACAATACCCAAGTGATGGAGAAATAGATTCCATTTCCCAATGCTGTCAGTTTGTTACCTTTAACAAAGCTTAAGACACATAGACACACAGAAATCATCGTATCAAAAATGTTTAAAGTAACAGAAGGGAAAAAAAACGTTGCCCGGTTGCCTGCTGTTCCCCAACTCATACTGAGTCTAGCTTTCAGTTTCAGCAGAGTAACTCAGAGCCGGTGGGAGACCCTCTGTATTGTGAACAAAGGTAGAGAGTATTTCTATACACAGAACATGATTCTAAATTAGAAAGAATATGAATGAAAAGTGATGAGAAACTTTTTTGTACCCACAAGGGACATTCAGAAACAAATCCTCAGGCTCCCAACTCCTATATTTTCTTTTCCATGTTGATTTTCAGGCAGGAAAAGATAAACTCCAAACAGTGGTAAGGAGAGAGACAGACAGACAGACAGACAGACAGAGGTAAAGAGAGAAAGAGAGAGAGACAGAAAGAGAGAAAGAAAAAGATAGAGAGGCATACACTCATCTGTATAATATATGTATTCATATACATACATATGTGTGTGTATTTTATTTATGTATTTGGGATAAAATATATATATGAATTTTTGTGTATATACAAATATATGTGGAAATATAAGGATAAATATTTGCATAATTCTAGCCAACAACAATTTTGCATAATGTATATCTACATATATGCATATATTTATACATATATACACATATATCTAGATAGAGATTTACATATGTTAGTATATTATTAGTATAGTATAATAGTATAATACTGGCCAAAGACCATTTGGGGCAAAAATATTCAACTAATTAAGGCAACACCAAATTATCCAATTTATATTATGGGTTCAATGAAGCTAAAAAGGCTTTGAATATTGTTCAAGAAAGAGACTTGAGTCTACTTTGAAGCAAATAGCTTAAATAAATTCAGGGAGGCATAGCCTCAGAATGCCAGCCATGTTGTCTCCCCCAGGTAGAATACCAGCTCCATGAGGGCAGAGGCTGTTGAGTTCTTGTCTTTGTTTCCTCTGCCCCTAGCATAGTTCCTCTGCTTAATTAATAAATTCTTGTTAGCTGATTATTTTTTCAAACAGTTTTGAAACCTTTTCAACAGATAAAAACAGAAAAGATCTTAGCCCTGTGTGGCCACCTTTTCAGGACAAGTAACAAGGTTAGTATAAAAAAGAGGCAGAAGGTGCTAAAAACCACAGAGTTCTTTGATTTTTTATCTGCTTTAACACTAATAATTTACAATTAACATCTCTGATCTAACACCAGTTTTGTTATTGATACTATAAATGGGCAATCATTGAAAAACCAATGAATAAGTGTGCTACTAGAACACTTGAATCATGTGCCTATTGAATTTTCACTTTAAAGGAAGCCCAACAACAACAGAGGTTGCAATCAAAGGGAAAAAATGCCCAGAGTTTCTCACTAGAGAAATGGCACTAACAGTGAGGCAGGAAGTAGAAGTAAGTGGGTCAGAGAAGAAGAGGTCTCTTGTTTGAAATCTCCTAGGTTTCCAATTATGCTTCACACAGAAAGCACAAAGATCCCAAAAGGAAGTATGAAATCCTTCTCAAAACCGAGGTCTGGAAAAGTTTTCCCCAGAATCCTCCAGCATTTCAGAGAAAATCAAGAAGAGTTTAAAAGGTAAGGGGAAAGGAATGAGTTTTTTATTAAGTACCAACTATGAGCCAGGGACTACATTAAGTGCTTTACAGATATGATGACATTTGATTCTCATAAAAATTGTGCAAGGCAAGTTATTTTGTTACCACTATTTTGCAACTGAGGAAACTGAGGCAGATGAAGGTTAAGCAACTTGTCCAGAATCACACAGCTGGTAAGTATATGAGGCCAGGTTCGAATGCAAGTCTTCCCAACTTCAAGCACAGAACCACCTAACTGCCTAAATACAAGATTTGCAGAAAGAATTTCTTCAGGATGATTTATCACTGTATGTAGTAAGATGAATATCATCACAGAATATGAAGCTGCTTATGTCTTAAATATAGAAAGTAATGATTTTAAGTTAAGTTCAAAATAAATACCCAATTAGAAAAGAAAAAGGCATTAGACACAGTCCAAACTGACCTGGCTTCTTAAAAATGAAGACATTCCTGATTTGTACCATTTCTAAGAAATATTTGAAACAATATTAAACAATAATTTGACCCACCAAAGAAGCAAAAAGAAATGGAAACCTGGAACCAACTCAGCCAAACATTTCACCATTTCCTCTCCAAATGAAAAGTCATGGAAGCCCAAGACAACACAGGTTTAAAGTATAAAATCATTTGCAAAGCCATATCAACTGTCTGCTGATTACAAATGAGCATACGACAAAGTAAAGCAAAATTCATCCTTAAGAATGTTTCCTCAGATAAATGATCTGCCACAAATTTATCCAGAGCATATAGATTCCATAAGATGTGACCATGAAGATTTTTTTAATTAAATGCCTTATTAGAAAGTCGACAGGGAATATCAATACCAACAACTGAATATGCTTAAAAATAATTGGCTCTCTATGTTCATTTCCAAAATTCCAATATTTCTCCTAAGCTCAAACTCCAAGCATTTTTCAAAGGGGGAAGCAAAGAGGGTGGGGAATGTCTCTGACAGGAAGAAATGTTTCCAAGTAGAGATGTTTCAGATAACTGTTTCCACTTGTTAAGCAATAGGACTTTTCCAGTAACAACTGATGCAATTAGAAAGTGCTTAGAACCACTTTGAAATGTAAATGGAAGCCTTAAGAGTGACATTAAATAGCAAGTGCTTACACTCCTGCCAGAAACATGAAAGGGGATGGATCCTGGTCCTCGAAGGTAGCAAAGTGGAAATGATAATAACAGAGCCTCACATTTGTCTGTCTGTACTTCCCAAAGTGCTTTTTCTTGCATTAACTAGTCTGAGTCTCATAAAGCCTAGAGGGACAGATGTGATGGCAATAGCTGATGTTTTTCTAGAACTTTAAGGTCTGCAAAGTGATTTACAGGAGTTTCTTGAGATCCTTACAGTAACCCTGGGAACTGAAGACAACCAGTATCATTTTGGCCATTTTACAGCTGCAGAAACTAAGATTGAGATGGGCTGATACTGACCAGAGGCCACACAACTTGCACATTTCTGAGCTGGGACTAGAACTGAGAATTTTTAAAGATTCCAGAGAATCTTTAATTCTTTTTAGAATTAAATTTTAAAGAATTTAAAGAAGCTTGCAGATAGATCACAAGATTGGGGATCGGAGCTCCCAGACACAGATTTGAACCCCAGGCACAGACTACCTGTGTTTGCTTGAGTATATTGCTTCATCACCCTAGGTCTCAGTTTCCACATCTGTAAAATATGTGGCAGTGACAAAGTTGTTGGAGAGTTGACTTTAAAGGTCCCTTTCAGATTGCAATCTATAAACCTGTGAATCCATGTCCAGAATTCTCTTCAAATATATCAAAATTCCCCCTTAACAAATCAGAAAACTGAATCTCAGGGAGACACAGATAAGGTTAGACACTTAATTATTAATTAGACTAACTAATTATATATATATATATATATATATATATATATATATATATATATATATATAAA
>NC_058134.1:52488462-52508661 GCF_016433145.1 Gracilinanus agilis | reverse complement strand
ATATATATATATAATATATATATATATATAAATTGTGTTCTATAATAGGGAGGTCAATTTTAATTAAAAACACTTCATTTTTACACTGTACCTCCAGCTATATTTATTTTTTTTAAACCCTTAACTTCTATGTATTGGCTCATAGGTGGAAGAGTGGTAAGGGTGGGCAATGGGGGTCAAGTGACTTGCCCAAGGTCACACAGCTGGGAAGTGTCTGAGGTCAGATTTGAACCTAGGACCTCCCGTCTCTAGGCCTGGCTCTCAATCCACTGAACTACCCAGCTGGCCCATCCATCTATATTTAAAAAAAAATTTTTTTAAACCCTTTACTTCTATCTTAGAATCACTGCTGTGTATTGGTTCTAAGGCAGAAGAGTGGTAAGGGCTAAGCAATGGGGGTTAAGTGACTTGCTCAGGGTCACACAGAAAGTGTCTGAGGCCAGATTTGAACCTAGGCCTTCCTGTCTCTAGGCCTGGCTCTCAATCCACTGACCTACCCAACTGCCCTCTAAATTTTTTAAGTAAATAGCAATAAGATCCTTATAAAAGGATTATAAGTGTCTAACCTGAACTAATGACTACAGCCAAGAGGAATAATTAGCAAATTCATAAATTAGAATCCTGTTTATGCTTCCATTGTTAGGGTTAATCATTTGCATTTTAATGTATTTTCTGCTAAGGTTTCAAAAGTCATGTACACTCAAAGGAATACATTTCTAATGGTAAAACTTTACAAATATCTCAACAGAAGATTTTTTATAAAAGAACATATTCCTGGTAGCCGTCAATTTCCCTCAGAATCCATCTGGGCCAATTAATTTTTTAGGGTGTGGTGACCAAAAATGACCAATCTCTGACATAAGAAAGAGAATAATAGAGGACTCATAATGTACCAAGCCCTTCTCTTCCTCCCCAATGCCCTTTGATTCCTTTCATTTGTGTCTCAAGAGATCAAAGAACATTTCAACTAATTTTTCTTCGTGGACATGCAATTCAAGGAACTAGACAGAGACACCCCAGAAAATGCCCTCTGTCACCAAACCACAGAGAGGCACTACTTTGCCCCAATGAGGTCTTACCTGTTCTTTTTCCTTTTAAAAGCTCTCTTCTCTGGCATAGTAGAATGAAGACCAGCTTAGGAACATCAGCCTCTGGAGAGCTCCCTCTCACCTCCTTCTCTCCCTTATATAAACTGACTTTGGCTGCTCTCCTAGTGGAAGAGGGACCTTGTCAGAGCTATAGGCTCTCATTGACTTCCCTAGCTTCCTGGCCGTAGTTCTAAGTGCCCCTCTAGGTAGGTCTGGCACTCTACCAAGGAAGGGTTATCAGTATGACTCCAACACAACAAAGGACAAGATTTGGGGAATTAAACATCATGTTAAGATTGTAAGCTTAGGAGAGGATGTATGGCTGGGCTTTCAGTGATAGATGAAAAGCTGGGAGAGAGGTAAAGGGCAAGGCTGTCCTTGCCATTACTAAGTTAATGTAGGAAACATGCTACCTTTTTAAATCAAAAACACTTGAGGACTCTGGCTGCCTCCCCCATCTCCACCCCCAATGGGAATGACACAAAACAAGCCAATTCAACCTAAAATTAATCATCTATAATGGCTAGAATTGCCAACCATGGGTCCAAGAACTTATTTCTTTAATATTTTGATAACTGTATTTAAACACAATTTTCCTTTGTAATCCTATAATTGTATTTTATACAAGTATAAGCATCATTCTGAGAAGGGGTCCATATGCTTCACAGATTGTATAAAAAAGTCCAGGACACAAAAACTCCTAGACCAAGGGCAGGATGTTATGCTAAAAAAGATGAAACCATCTCACCCTCAAAAATCCAAAGAGAGGGGGCAGCTGGGTAGCTCAGTGGATTGAGAGTCAGGCCTAGAGACAGGAGGTCCTAGGTTCAAATCTGGCCTCAGATATTTCCCAGCTGTGTGACCCTGGACAAGTCACTTGACCCCCCCATTACCCACCCTTACCACTCTTCCACTTATGAGCCAATACACAGAAGTTAAGGGTTTGAAAAAAAAATCAAAGGGGACATAACAAGCACACATATATGGAAATATGAATTTTTTTTAAATAAACTGAAAGGAAGAAACAGAAAAGGCTTAGAGTAGTAGGTGGCAAATAAGCTTCCCCGTCTCTTAGCACAGTATCTAGCACATAGTAAGTACTTAATAAATATTGTTGATTGATTAGCCTAGAAGGAAAATAAGGATAGTAAAACGCAAAAGAAATTGAGGATTTAAAGGGTGGAATCTAGGTATTGGGGACAAGGTTGTGAGAAGGCATAGGGATGGGCAATGAGCTATCAGATTTAGGAAATTTAATCAATCTGGTCAAAATTTGGTATGCATGAAGAGTAATAAAATAGGTAATAAAATGGAAAAAGCAAGTGGAGGACTTCAAATCAGAGCCTTTGGAGCTCGTATTTATTGTAGTAGCAATTTAGAGCCAATGAAGATCTTTGAACATGCCATATTCAGATCTATTTTAAGAAGATGACTTTGTCAACTCAATGAAGAGTTTATTGGTGACAGGAAAGAAAGGAATAGGGAGATTAGTTTGGAGATGGTGGAAAGCCAGGCCTGAATCAGGGTTAAGAAGCTCATTGGTCTGCTTATCATTCATTCCTTTCCTTGAGTTTCTCTAGCAGAGCTATGTGGACTTCTCTTTAGTGTGTTCTCTTAAATATACCAAATAAAAGACAAGATAATAAAGTAAAATAAAATTTAAAATGGTAGAAATAAAAGGTGATACAGTGGATAGAGCATTTGGACAGACCTGAGTTCAAATCACATCTCATACTTTTATGAGTTGAATGATCCTGAGTAAATCACTTAACCTCTGATACTCTCAGTTTCCTCATCTATAAAATGAGGATAATACTAAAATCTCCTTCATAAGGCTGTGAAGATCAAATCTATCATGCTTTGCAAACTTTAAACCCCTATTATAAATGATAGCTATTGTTGCCATTGGTAGAAGTTGTTATTATCATCATCATTAACATTAATAAAAAGGGCCACTGCTTTTTGCACTGGCTTCTCTTTTAATTCTTCTTAAGAGCCCTTTCAGTCTCAGCAAATAATCCTGGGGGTGGGGAAAGAAACTGAAATGAGCCCAGAACAGAAGCCTAGTAAACAAGACATGGAGAAGCTGCCATAAAGGAGACTGAAGAAGGATGACTATCATAGTTACCAGCCAAAGTAGCCAGGAACCCCACTGGCAAGACAGGAGGAAGCATGATAAAGGCCACCTAAACCACCACAACTTTGAGTACCATGACTGAAGTGGAGATGCTCAGGACACAGACCCCAAGAGGCCCATGAGTAGCAAAATTGTCCAAGAAGAAACATTGTTTGGAAGTTTCCTCTTATAAAAATTAAAATTGGTTTGACCTACCTAGATATCCTATAAAATCTGTCCAAAGAAGTCCAGCTCACCACCTGGCAAGGGCTCCTTGGAGTCCAGATCTCCATATGGAGTCATCTCTTAAGCCAAGAGTCCCGGGGGTGTCTTCAGCAAGGGTTCCACCAACACAAGCCTCTTCCTTCGGCTCCAGTCATTCACCTAACACAGAATCTTCCTCCAAGAAAGTCTCTCCACTGAAGAGCCAAGGAATCCAGGAATCTTCTTTTGGGTCTCATCTTTTATAATCCTTTTCCCACATCACTTCCTGTTGCTCCCCCACTTCATCAAATGAAGACTTCTTAGGAATTGGAAAGATTGAGCATGTTTGTAGGCATTTGGAGGGAATGAACTGGTAAATAAAGTGACTTGAAAAAAAATGATGGAAGGTGTAAGATACCAGAGAAGACGGAAAGGAATTAGGTCAAGATCACCAGGAAGAATGCCTTCATTCTGCCAAATTAAGCTTTAAAATGTTCTATTAAGTGGATTAGAATGGACTTTTATATAGAAAACATCTTCATTAGCTTCTCATATGAGATATTTGTTTTCTTTTTGTAATTTTTTTATTTATTTGTTCCATTTAAAAACCTGAATTACTTCTTCCTTTCCTCTCCAAATCCTAGCCCTTTATTTTTATTTTTAGATGTATTTTTTAAATTTTCAAATACTTTTATATGTTTACATGATTCATTTTCTTTCCCTTCCCCTTCCAGGAGCCAATAAGCAATTCTACTGGGTAAAACAAGTGTTATCACTTGATACCTATTTCCATATTATTCATTTTTGTAATAGAGTAATCTTTTAAAGTCAAAACCCAAAATCCTATACCCATATAACAAGTGATAAATCATATGTTGGGTTTTTTTTCTGCATTTCTACTCCCACAGTTCTTTCTCTTGCTGTGGATAGATTCTTTCTCATAAGTCCCTCAGAATCCCTAGATCATGTATGAGATATTTTTAATGATAGTAGCTTATAGTTTTTCAGATTTTTCTCCATAATGTCATAATGCTTAACTGTAGGTCAATGAAAATGGAAGATAGTGGTCGTGTAATGGCTGACTTCCATCTGACTTCATTTGCCAATGATGACTAAAGCAAGGGAGTTACCATTCACTGGGGAAGTTATAGGATTTCGGAATTCCATAAAGTTGATACAAAGATTCCATTGAACTAGGCTAGCTATAAAGAAGACAATTATTGTAAGAAGGAATTCATATAATTCCCCAAGACAGGATAGGGGTTGGAAAGTTGGGTGGGAATGGAATCAGTCTTCCAATTGTTGTTTCCAAGAGTAAATTGAAGAAACTGAGAAACTGAGATGACCTCTTGCCATGGCTGGAAAGAGAGTGTTAGACTGAATCAAGTAGGAGAAAGAAAGGCTCTAGCATTAAATCTATAATGACATCTTCAAAACAAAAAGCCTTGGAAAATATCATAGTATTACTGATCACCAGAACCCCAAATTGGGTGAATCCTTATACCCATGAATATAATCACATCTCCATGCTTCTTAATTAAATCAAGCTAAAGAGAGACTGGGGAATGACTGGTCTTTAAGATATAAAAGAATGGACCTTGGATTTGTAGTCTGAGGACCACAGGTCAAATCCTAGCCTTCTACTTACTGCCTCTGTAACTTTGGCTAAGTTACTCACCTAAAAAAATCAGATTATTTAGTGTCTAGCATCCCTCTTCAAGCTCTAAACCTATGATTGGAGTAATATTTGTACTACCTAGCTCACATGTTGTTTGAAGAAAGAACTTTGGAAATATTTTGAAGATAATTTATGTAAAAATGTAGAATGTGTAAATGCATATTTTGTGCCCAAAGAGAAGCATATTTTCTGTATGAAAGTCATATATAGAGTTGCATAACTTCATGTGTTATCTCAAAAGCTATCACCATGCAATTATATTATGCTTTCCATTTAATAAAGTATTTTCTTATACATTATTTCATAGGGTTTAAAGCTGGATGGAACCTTAGCAATCATAAAAGTCCAAAACCCTCAATTTTAAAGAGGAGAAAACTAAGAAAGAGAGAAGTCAATTAGTTTTCTCAGAGTCACTAAGGTAGCATCAGAAAGATTATGGTGTATGGGAGAGGAAGCTGGACTCTGAGTTGGAAAGATTTAAAATACAATTCAGGTAATAGCTAACTCTGTGACCCTAGGAAAGTCACTTAAATTTTTAAGCCTCAGTTTCTCCATTTGTAAACTCAGGGAGTTGGACACGATGGTCTCTAAGTTTCCTTCAAGCTTTAAATCAATGATCCTAGGAACCCAGATTTTCTAGTTCCTAATTCATTCCCCTTTTCAAATATTTTTTGTGCCTTTCCTTCTCATTTGATTCTTATAACAACACTTTCAAGTAAGAGGATGAGATGCTACTGCCACCATTTTGAGGATGAAGAAATAAAGCACCCAAGAAGTAAAGAGACATCTCAGGCTGAACAACTAGTTCATACCTGTACTGAGAAATGGTCCTAACTCATCCTGAAGTCCACTGCTATTTCAGCTATAGCACAGTACCAAAAAAAAAGAATAATGATGGCCATACAAGATGGTAATGATGACAATTCTAACAACATCAGAGATTCCCTTTGATCCTTCAGTGACCACTGCAATGATCACAGTGGACCAGATTAAAATATGTCTCTCACCTGATGGCTCTTACAGTGAATTCCCTGATTGTAGAAACCTCAAATGACAAAGGAAATGGAAAGTTAAGGAGCAGGAGACATAATCAGGGATGGTTCCAAATGGTGAAACTCATTAAAAAATGAAGAAGTTAAGGAAATAAGTAAAAAAAAAAGGGTGGGAAAAAGTAGTCTTGCCTCTCTCATAATAGTAAACACTTATTAGACATCCATGTGTGCAGGCATAATAATGGGGATCAAGGTTACCAGATGTGTTTTAAGGACATTTCTTGCCAGGCATGAAATAAAATTGTATTTTCTTATCAACACGATAGCATGAGATAATGATAATTTAATTTCAGTCCATTTATTTATTAATTGTCTGTAGACTGGGAAATCATGTTTCTAACAAAGAGCTTCACACAACAAAGTCTGCTAGCAGCCAGCTTTTTCACAGGCATTCTCAGCGGTGCTCAGAGGGCTCAAGTGAATTACTGGAAACAATGGATGCTGAGAACAAAAGAAAAATGATTGGAGAGAATAGAAGCTGATAGCACTGAAATAAAACCTTCCAGCCAGTCAGGCCTGTGTGTAACTGCATGTCTTTGCATATTTCCCCAAGGAAAGAAGTAACAAATGGTTTTGGCAGCAGAGACACATTTTAAGGCAGCAAAATAAAAGGATCATGTATCAAACCAAATTGTGTTGGCTTAGAAATGTATTAAATCTTTGCATGATCTTGCTTTTCCAGCAAGTTTTTTTTTTAATTTCTTCATTTATTTTAATAGGTCCTTTGCCCACTTCCATCCCCCAATACTTTTCCATTCTATCTCTTCCTCCCTCCTTAAAATGGCACTTTTTCACTTCACTTATTCCTTTGATAGACAAATTACTGTATTTTGTGAATGGCATTCAAAGCCAAGATTCTGACCACTTACAGGCATTAAAGAGCCCTGAGACTGAAATTTACCTTTGTACTAAACTGGGAAAATATTCTTCCTCCCACCATCACTTTTGATGCCTCAGTTTTCATGCCATTTAAATTTCACTGAGTCTTATTCTGGGACCATTCTTTTCTAAGTTTTTATTGCCCAATCATCCCAGTAGTCTCTAAAGTTCATTTGTTACTGTCAGAGCACAAATGGAAGCACTGTGTAAAAATGGTCCCAATTCTCCACCTCAGCTAAAGTAACTGAAGCCTATGCCAGCAGAGAGCTAGGAAGTGCCTTGATTCTCAAATTTTATGTTATAAATGGAAATTCATATCCAGAAACATATGCAAACATCTTGGATAGAAATTTTTGGTTAATGAATTTTTCTATCTATGCAAAAAAGATTATATACATATATATAGTACCTTGTAAGAGAATGGAACCCATGCTGGGGGCCAGAGGGCCACTGGAGGAAAAGTAAACCAAATATAGAATGCAAATTTGGATATACATAAAAGACTGAATATAGTCTATCTATCTAGCTATCTATCTACATCTTTTGATATCTATCTCTATATTAAAGCTACTTACATCTATATACGTGTATAGATGAGAGAGAAAGAGGGGGAAGGAGGGAGAGAGGGGGTTGGATCTGTTCTTTCCCCTTAACTTAATATAAGATCTTTGAAAGTGGAGACTTCCATATTTCCTTAGCTCCTAATATTTAATTCTTGCTGATTGATTGACCTGAACTAAGCCAAGCTTCATTATGAATGGAGCACAATTTTAGAGACTGAAGAATCCCTTATCCCACTGTATTTCAGTGACTGAATAAGCATTAGATCCTCTGATAATTATACCTGGCTTTACCTCATTGATTTGTTGCTTATTGTATCATTGAAATGCATTCTCTTTTTTTCTAATAAATACTATTTGAATGAGACAAAAGAACTTTTGATGCTAAGAGCAATCTATTATAAGTAAATAAAAAGAAAGAAGAATAAGGAACTATTTAAGTCCTAGGTAAATTTGAGAAAGAATTCAATCAGTCAATCAACAAATAACCTACTGTGTGCTAGGCACTGGAAATACAAAAGTAAAAACCAAACAGTTCCTGCCTTCAAAGACTTTGCATTCTATCTGGATGCAAAGAGTTCTCACTCTCTCCCTCTATCCCTCCCTCTTTCTCTCTCTCTCTGTCTCTGTCTCTCTCCTATAAATGGAGCTATAAATAGATCTGCTTGGTGGTAAGGAGACAATATATATTTATATAAACACATAAAATGTATACAAAATAAATATAAGTGGAGGGCAGGTGCAGAGAGTACAAGTAGCTTCGAATGGGAATTATATTTTTTCACTCATTCTTATGTAAACAAACCTCTAACTATCTTTACAATCTCATTATTAATTCTTCTCCTTCCAAACTTCTAGAGTCCAGTCATATTCCATCTCATCCCCCATCTCCATGTGTTTATACCAGTGATTTATTCATTGCAAAAACAATTTCTACAGATACATGCCTGCAACTCTTCTGGAGCAGATAGACTTAGAGTTGCCAAGGTTAAGATGACAGAGAGATTTTGACAATCTGGTGCTCATATTTGAACCCCAAAAAGATTTCCTGATTCTAAGGCTGGCACTCCATCCATTATGTCAAGTTATAGATAACTATTACATATGATATTACTGGATAGGGAAGTGGAGAGTTACAAAATGAAATGCTATATGAGAGTTGAGAGAGATAGTCACAACTGGCTATAGAAGAAAAGGTTTTTAGAAATTGCTTCTTGGAAGAGGTAACATTTAAATTTTAAACTGAGCTTTAAATGATGATAGGAATTCACCAACCAAGAAGAGAGGAGGGGATATTGCAAATGTAGAAAAGAATTAGAAAAGGCTGAGTCAAGAAAACTTAGAGAATATTGGGGGTCAAAGAAGGGATGAATCCAATTAGCCTGTACATTATGACATGTAGAAAGGAGTAATATAAAATAATACTAAAATGATAGAGAGTGCCATACATAGGATGTCTAATGAGAGGTAAGAGTTTCAGTTTTACTCAGAAGGCAGCTGGGAGCTAAAAGGTGTTTGTGAACAAATGAAGAACATAACAAAATTCAAAAAGGAATTTTTTTCAAAGCAACAATATGCTGTACCCAGTTTCATTTTTCCCCAACTGTGAAACACTTCCACTTTCCAACACAGGAATGACAAAGATCAAGAAATGCAGAACACAATTGTTTAAAAGAGTTCAGATTTCATGCAGGGTATACTGGCAAAATCCTTGAAACTCATAAAGTTGCTTCACTTGAAGATAACTAACCCAGTTCCAAAATATATCATGCCAACCCACCAAGCCCTATCTTTAGGTCACCTGCTATTCAATTAAAGAGAACATTTCAAAGAGAAATCTCCCATCAATATGTGCCAGAACAAAGTCAGTGCATTGTAGCTATATTGAATTCACAGCACTCCAGGAAGGAGGTCAAGCTGATAAACATAATGGCAAAAGAAAGAAAGGGAAATTCTGGGTTAAATAGCACCATTGGGTCTGTCATATTGGAAGGGTAAGCCCACAATTATTATCATTTAACTTGTCCATTTGACTCAAAGGTTCTTTGCCTCTCTTCTCTCCCTTTACTCAGTCTACCTGATATTTTCCTTTCGCCCTTTTCCCCATGGTTTTATCTCCACCCAAACTCTGTAGATTCAGGGTCTCTGTCCAAGACTCAAAACTACCATCCATAACTTTGATTTTGGTTATTACTTTGTTGAGTACCTCACACATAAAACAAGGATCCCTGTCAATTTATCTAACTAGAACAGAGTTTCTTAATCTCTGTTTGTGCCATAGACCCATTTAGCAAACTGGTGAAGCCTATAGGACTCTACCCAGAATATTATTAAGTGTATACAAGTGTATACAAAAGAATCACATAAGGAGGAGCTTTTACAGAGAAGGGAGAAATGGTAGGGAGATGTGGGAAGCCAATAAGAGAATAGATAAAAATCTGAGACCCCTCTTTCGACACCTTTTATGATCCATACCTTTTCTTATTGGAAAAACATTATAGACTTATTGAAAAGCTGTGAGTCCTTAGCAGACCAACAGCTACTGAGTTAACAATTTCTCTCCTTGATAATTAAGAAGCCTGAACCCTAAAAAATATTACTTAGATAAGCTGGAGCCAGACAATCTAGTCCAGACTATCTGAGCAGGTCAAGTTATGTAAATCAGGAAGACAGGACTCAATTAGTAAAAATTTCTATGAAATATATTTCTGCTCCCAGAATTAACCCCCTACTAATCGGTGGTTGGAATTTGGCCTTGTACCTATATCTCTACTTTTTAGACTTTAACGGGTTGTTATGATTTGTAACCCCTTCACAACTGTGACTCTTTCTTTGTGTTCTTTGTTTGAAATCAGTATAAAATAAACTCCAAAGCCCATAGAGGTTAAAGCAGCATGGGCTAACCACTAGTCTAGTTGTTCTCATTTTCTTTTTCCTGCCTTATCAATCCAATGCCACTAAACACCACTCAGGACCCCCAAAATATATAGAGCTGGCTCTCTATAGGGAGAGAAGCAATATTTAATTTAATTGATTTAAAGAAAGAAAAATATATACTTGCACTCCAATAGAAACATTTATCTTCTTTTATTTTTAAGAATTTTCACAAATTATTTTCGATACTTTTTTAAAATTTTGAGTTGCAAATTCCATTCTTTCCTCATATTTCTACTCCACTCATTGAAAATATGCGCTTATGATATGATATAATATGACACAAAACTTACATATGAAATCATGGAAAACATTTCCATATTAGCCATATTGTCAAAAAAAGATAGAAAAACAACATGTTTCAATGTACACAAAGTTTTTTCAATTCTTTCTCGAGGTGGATAGCATTTTTTATAATGACTCCTTCAGAATGTCTTGAACCATTGTACTGATCAAAGTAGTTAAGTCTTTCAAAGTTAATCAACATTATAATATTGTAAAACAATATGATGTACATCTGGTTCTGCTCACTTCACTTTGCATCAGTTAATATGTCCTCTAGGTTTATTTATTTTTTTTAGTTTGTCACTAAACATTTATTAAGTACCTAATATGTACCAGGATCTTTTTTTTCTTGTTTACATCTGGTTTATTCTTTGATTTAATTGATGAACTAAATGCAGATTCCAGGTAACTGCTACTCATACACAAATGAGGAAATTGAGTTCTGAAAAAAGAAGGCTTTCTTTTTACCTCCAAAGACACATAATGGCACTCAAGCCTAAAGTTTAGATCTTTTGGCTCTCATTCAGCACTCTGCATAGCATGCTATTAGGGTAGGACACCCAGCAAAAATCTTTCCTGGACCAGGAAAATATGAATAGTTAGATGGTGATGGTGATGGTGATGATAATAATGTTGATGACATTGATATTGACAATTTTGATGACTTTGATGACATTGATGATATTGTCGTTGAGGATAATGATGTTGTTGATGATGTTGATGATATTGATGTTGCTGATGATGTTGGGGATGTTTTTGTTGATGATAAAGACATTGTTGATGTTGACATTGTTGTTGATGTTGTTGTATAATTAGAATTCTGTTCCCAGGGACTCTCTTTCCCAACATCACAGTTACATATCCACCTTATGTGCTAACATAGGGAAGATATAAGTTTTCTGTAGGTCTGCCCTCTCTTTCTCTTCTCCAGGAAATGTGGCTGTGGAGGTAGATGAGGTGAGAGGCAGAAGAATTTTACTCAGGTGTTTTTTACTCAAGTTTTACTTTTGTTCTTTTTACTTCTTCTACTTCAAGTTATTATTAATAAACTTGATAAAATAAAATACTTGGAGTTATTAGATATTAATTTAAATCTTACATTGTTGATGTTGTTGGTATTTATGATGTTGTTTATATTGTTTATGACATTGTTGTTGATGATGCCGTTGTTGATGATGATGATGATTGATTTTGGAATTGGAGGTTTTCCTTCCATTTGAATCTTTCTAACCCTTCCCACTGTAATGATTAACATTTTCTTGGAGACTGCCTCCAACCTCTTTCAACCTTTTATTGTGTTGATCTTCAAATCTACTCCCACATATGCTTTTTATGAAATATAAAATTTTCCAATTTTATTTATTTTCCCATTTCTCTTAATATTATCCTCTTTTTAGCCCTGTTTATATAAATACATATATACACACATATATGTTTTTTTTTATATTTCATCCTACATAAAGTTTGTCATTGTACCTTATAAGTATACTTCTAGCTACCCTGATGATAATAACAATTTTTAAGAGTTAACAATATTATATTTTCTCATAGAAATACAAATAACTTGAACTTATTGGATCCCTTTAAAAAAAGTGTGTTTCTTTGTTTTTGTTTGCTTTTTCCCTTTCTTAACTACCTTTTGGTGATTCTCTTGAGTTCTGATTTTGGGCATCAAATTTTCTGTGTAATTCAGGTATTTTCTTTATGAATGCTTTGAAGTCTTCTATTTTATTAAATGACTTTACTTTCCCCTGCAAGAATATAGTAAATTTTGCTGGGTATTTGATTCTTGGTTGTAGACCCAGTTCCCTTGCTTTCTGGAATAGCATATTCCATGCCTTCCATTCCTTCAGTGTGAATGCAGCCAGGTCCTGCGTTGTCCTAACTATGGTTCCATGCTATCTAAATGGAATGGTTTCTTCTTAGCAGCTTGTAGTATCTTTTTCTTTATCTGGTATTTCTTAAATTTGGCTATAACATTCCTGGGCTTTGTCAATTAGGGATTAAATGCAGAAGGTGATCTGTGGATTCTTTCAATCTCTACTCTTCCCTATCATTCAAGAATATTAGGGCAGGTTTTTTTCTATAATTTCCTGTAGAATGATTTCCAAGTTTTTTATTTTGTCATGATTTTTGGGTAGTCTAATAATTCTTAAATTGTCTCTTCTGGATCTATTTTCCAGGTCTATAGTTTTATCAATGAAGTTTTTCATATTTTCCTCAATTTTTATCATTCTTTTGATTTTATTTCATAGACTCTTGCTGCCTTGTAAAGTCATTTGCTTTTAATTGTTTGATTCTAATTTTTAAAAACAGCTCATCCCTGGCTTTTTGGTCATCCTTCTCCTTCTGGTCTGTTTGTCTTTGTAGGTCATGTTTCACTTTCTTTCCCTTGTTTTCAAGTTGGTTAGTTCTGGTTTTCAAGAAACTATTTTCTCGTTTTAGTTCATATGCCTCTGTTTCCAGATGACTTATTTTGCTTTTTAAGTTCTTTTCCCAATTGTCTTCAGCTTCTCTTAATTGTTTTTTTGAATTGCATTTTTAGTTCAATTTTGAGTTCCAAAGCCTGAGTCCAATTCACTGGAGTTTTTGCGTTTTAGTTTGGTGTTCCTTGGTCCTACTCTATTGCATTTGCTCTTTGTTCATTACCTGCATAGAAGCTGTTGATTGTAATTTCTTTTTTCTTTTTCTGCTGTTTACTCATATTTTTTTCTTTCTTTCCCCCCTGTCATTGGCTATAATCTCGCTCCTCTGTTTATTTGCTGGATCTGTGAATTTGGGCTATTCTGTCCTAAAGAGGCTTCTTCTCTGCTCTGCTGATGGAGTATATTAGGCTGATGGAGTATTAATGAGCCCTGAGGTCAGATCTTCCCCAGTTGGCAGTAGGAGCTGAAGGTGTAAGTGAAGGTATGGAGGCTGAAGGAAGCTGTGCTTCCCACCCTGCTATCAAGGTATTATGTCAGAGTTGCATCCTTAATCCTGGGATCCCAGTCAGCTGGATTCTTACTGCTCTCAAAGCAGTTTATGGTGAAAGGGTTTTGGAGATTTAGTTTCCCTGCCCTCTGAAGGCTTCTTATCTGCCCTAGTGATAGACTAGATTAAGCTGTGGTGGAGCTGATCCACAAAGCTGATTTGCAGAGCTGGATGTGCCCTGAGGTCAAAACCTTGTGAAGCAGAGGCCCAAGATGGAGAGTGGTAGCGGTGAACAGGCTTTCCTTCCCTCCTCACCTCTCCTCCAGCTGCCTCCCTGCTGGCTATAATTAGACCTGGCACAGTTGTGGCAGCAAGGCATTCCCTCCAGGCAGAAGCCCTCAACTGGAGATTCCAGCAACCACTGGAGACTTGGCACAGTAGGCGGGGAGGTCCCTGGACCTTCCTTCTTTCTTTTCCTTAAACCCAAGAATTCAGGCTTCTCTGCATACTTTTTAAAGTTGAATCAAACTGGAGTGTCCCTTGTCTCTGTCCTGTTGTTAGATTTGATTTTCTGTTCCCTCGAAGCTCTTTGTTTTTGATTGGTGTAGAAGGGTTTTCACAGAGATCTGGACTTTTGCTGCTACTAAGTGGCCATCTTGACTCTGCCCCACCAATACCAGGATCTTTGCTAAGTGCTAGGGATACAAAGTAAGACAAAATACAGTCTCTTCTCTCAAGAGGCTCAGTTTATTATTTCTTCTCTTTTTCTATATTACATGTCAAAACCATTTTTGTCATTATTTTTTCAAATTTTGAGTTCTAAATTCTCTCACTTTTCCCCCTTTCTTAAAAAGGCAAGCAATTTGACAACAATGATAGATGTGTAATCAAGGAAACATATTTCATATTAGCAATGTTACAAAAGGAAACAGATAAAAACAAAAAATGGAAAAATAAAGTAAGAAGAGTATGCTTTGATTATCATTCAGACTTTATCAGTCCCTTCTCTATAGAGGGATAATATTTCATCTTAAATCTTTCATATTTTTATTGGATCATTGTATCATTGAAAATAACTTAGTCATTCACAGTTGATAATCACACAATATTGCTGTTATTATGTACAGTGTTCTGGTTTTGCTCAATTCACTTTGCATCAATTCAGTCTTCCTAGGTTTTTCTAAAATAATCCAGTTTATGATTTCTTATAGCATAAGAGTATTCCATCACAATAATATAACAGCTTGTTCTGTCATTCCCCATTGATGGGCAACCTATCAATTTCTAATTCTTTGTCACTACAAAAAGTGTTGCTATATTTTTAAACATATATGTCATTTTCTTTTTTGCTTCCTCCCTTTGTGGTAGAGACTTTATAGTGGTCTTGCTGAGTCAAAAGGTGAGCACAGTTTTATAACCCTTTAGGCATAGTCACAAAATGTTCTCCAGAATGCTTAGAACAGTTCATAACTCCAATAATATTGAATTAGAGTAGCTTTATTCAACATTCCCTCCAGGATTATTATTTTCTTTTGCCTGTCAGATTAGACAATATGATAGGTGTGAATTGATACCTCAGATTTGCTTTAATTTGCCTTTTTCTAATTAAGCTTGATTTCAAGCATTTTTATTTATCAATAGAGAAATAGCTTTTATTCTTATAAATCTGATTAAGGTTTTCTATACATCTGAGAAATGAGGTTTTTGTGGGAAAAATTTGCTATAAAATTTTTCCCACCTTCCTGCTTTCCTTCTAATTTTATATGCATGAATTTTGTTTGTGCAGAAATCTTTTAAATTTAATGTCTTCAAAAGTATCTTTTTATATCCCATAATTCTCTCAATTCATTATTTGTTCATAAATTCTTCCCTTACCAATAGATCTGTTGATTAAAATATTCCATGATGCCCTAATTTGTTTATGATGTCACTCTTTCTGTCTAAATCATGGTAGGTACAGAAATCTATCTTACCTAACAGGAAAGTAGGAAGGAAAAATGATAAGAGAAAGTGGGAGGTAATATATGGAAGAGTAGATAAGGAAAGAAAGCGATCAGAAGCAAAACAGACTTTAGAGGATGGACGGAATAAAAAGGGAGAGAATTGGATAAACAAAGGAAAATACGATAGAGAGCAATGCACTGTGAGTAATCATAACATGAATGTGAATTAAATGATTTCACTCATTAAACAGAATCACATAGCAGAGTGGGTAAAACCATAATCTGTCAATATATTCTTTATAAGATAGACATCTGATGCAGAGAGAGACACACATTTGAAGGTAAGGTGCTGGAGTATAATCTAATATTCTTTAGCTGCACTAAAAACATAGTGGTAGCAATCTCAGACCAAACAAAAACAGATATAGACATAAATACAAGAAATAAGCAGGGAAACTATATTTTGCCAAAAGACACCGTTGGCAATGAAGTAATATTAATATTAAAATATATGAATAAAATGGTATAGTATTAAAATTATTTAAAAAAAACTTAAATGAATTACAGGAGGAAATAGTAAAACTATTCTAGTGGGGAACCTCAACTTTCTCCTCTCAAAAACAGATGAATCTAACCAAAAATATAATAATAAACAAAAATAAATTTGTGGAAATGATTAGAATGTTGCGAATATTAGATGTGATAGATCTCCAGAGAAAATTAAGTGCGAATAGAAAGGATCAAACTTTTTCTCACTTTTTCAAGATGAAATCTTCACAAAAAGTGATGTTTTTTAAGGCACAAAAACCTCACAACCAAATACAGAAAAGCCAAAAATATTAAATTGATCTTTTTATGAACAATAAAAACCACATTCATTAAAGAGCCATAGAAGTACAGATTAAAAACTAATTTGGGATTAAATAATCTAATCCTAAAGAAGGAATAGGTCAAAGCCATAGAATAATGACAATAATAAGAAAACATAATAAAATTTGTAAACTGTGCCAAAGCAGTACTTAAGGAAAAATTTATATTTCTAAATGCATACTTCAATAAAATAAAGATTAAATTGATAAATCAGACATGCAATTTAAAAAAAATTAGAAAAATAATGAATTAAAAATCCCCATTTAAATACAAAATTGGAAATCCTGAAAATAAAAAGGAGAGATTAAGAAAATAGAAAGGTTCAAAAATTGAACTAAAACACAAAAATAAGAATTGATTCTATTTTATAAAGCAATAAAAAAGATAAAACATTGAGCAATTTCATTTTTAAAAAAGAAAACCAAATTACCTGTATAAAATGAAAAGGGTAAATGAATCACCAATGAAGAAGAAACTAAGTAATTATTAGGAGCAAAGAAAATGAAATTGAAGAATATTTATGAAAATAAAAATTTTTGAGCTTACTAGAAGACGAAATATAATGTTTAAGTTACTCTATCATAGAAAAAGAAATTGAACATATCATAAATTAGCTCTCTAAGAAAAAAACAGACCAAATGGATTTACAAGGGAATCTTACTGAATATAAAGGAGAAATCAAAACCAATACTTTGTAACCATTTTAAAAAACAGGTTAAAAAGGAGTGCTAACAAATTCCTTTTACTACACAAATCTGGTTTTGATCTTAGTTTATGGAGATAAAAAATAGTTAAAGAAAATTCTAGGCCAATTTCCCTAATGAATATGAATGCAAAAATGTTACCTAAGTTAATTTGATCATTCAGTGCAATACACATCAAGCTACCAAAGAATCATGTTAAAGAGCTAGAAAAAAAAGATAAAGATAATTTGGAAGATCCAAAGATCAAGAATATGAAAGTACTTTTTACACACACACACACACACACACACACACACACACACACATATTAAGGAAATGTGGGTTTTAAAAGATTATGCATGCCAGGGAACTACCTCTCCCAGCATGGCCCATGGGTCCTTCCCCTGCTATTTCCTGGTATAGGACGGATCCTGAATTGGACCAATCCCATGCAGGGGAGAGGACACGCCCCCTACTTCTGGGTGCGGGCTTGGTCTATATATGGACCAATCCTGCGCTTGGGAGGGGCTTTGGAAATTGAGAAGATTGGGGGGCCAGGGTATCTAATCAATTTCAGCCAGGAAGTTTTGGTTTCTTTTCTTTGAATGAAGTTTTAAAAAAAAAAAAAAGAGCGATCAGCCAGATAGTTTTTTCTTTTAGCTTTTTTTCCATAGGAGGAAGCCTTGCACTTCCAGATTTCAAACTATATTACAAAATAGTAAACACTGAACAAATAGAAAAATAATCTGTCATTTGTTTAGAAACAGTGGTGGATCATAGATTCATTGAATAGATTAAGTATATATACATAGTAAACAACCAAAGTAATTTAATGTTTAATAAATCCAAAGATTGAAGCTTTGGGAGTAAAACCCAAAAATTTGACAAAAATCTGAAGGAAAATTGGAATGCACTTTGATAGAAACCAGGTATGGACCAACATTGTACACCATGTATTAAAATAAGATCAAAATGGTTAAATTATATCAAGCATCATGTGTTGTTCTTGTCATTTTTCTCATTTTCCATTTAAGTGCATATTTATGCCAAATGGCAAATGGGCACTTTCACACACAGCTCTTAATACAAGGAAGTTTTTCTTAAATTGGAGCCTTAATTTGTCTATTAGCATCTAGCAAGTGGTTTAAGTGTTACTTGCATATGTGATAAGTAACATGATTACTGTTGTCATCTCCACATTATAGAGAGGAAACAGGCTCAGAAAGGTTAAAATTACTTGCTTCAGGCCATTTTAACCTGAAAAAAGGTGGAACTATGTTTACATAAGGAATATTATTTTTTAAAGAAAAAACATTTGATAAATGAATCTTAAAGGATGTAATCTGTATTAATCGAATTAAAGTAAGCAAAAGCATTAAAAGCACACAAGCTAATTCTTATAAAATAGTAACCCAATCTTTTAAACTAAAATAGCATATCACAGCATTAAATCTAAAGGAATTCTTGGAGACATTAGAGTATATCTGGGCACACCCTCTACAAGGAGCACATATCTCTGAAGTTGCCTCAAAAAGGCAGGGAGATTTTCTTTCAATGAATGAGATGAGAAGATGAACTTCAGTCATTGTTCATCATCGTCATCAATAAAAGGTATTAAGGACATATATTTGTATGCCAGCCCCTGGGCATACAAATGAAAACAAAATCAGTCTCTGCTCTCTATTCAAGTTAGTCCTCTAATGGAGGTACTCACAACTCTACATCTTTGTTAAAGTTATATTGTCTTCTGGATTATATCCCTCTGTATTTCAAGGACCTTTAGTCTCTCTCTCTTGCCTCAACCACCTTTACTCTCCATCCTCCCCTACTTCATTTTATTTCTTAGCCATGCAAATTGTCTTCTTTATAAATGGAGATTTTGAACCTTGGCTTCATCCCCTATAAGTCCTTAGTTTTCCCAAAATTCCCTTTAATCTCTCCTGTGCCTCCAAGTTTGTGTGGTCATGATATTGTTTTATAGTTGGCTGTAACTCCTCCCTCTCTTTTTTTGGTTTCTGGGAGGGAGCTGGTTAGTACCTCTTAGTTACTCTATTTTGTTATTTTATTATTAATAAAATATTCATAAATATAATATTTAGTATTTTGCATATTAATTTTAATCCCCACATATTTACACTTAAATTTACAAATTTACTTAAATTTGCACTTAAACTTCTTCAAGCTTTCCACAGTCAAATACATATGTCTATAGCTATCCTTCCAGATGATTAGAGAAATTTTAGTTGGAAGTAGTCCAACCCATACATCATATAATACATCTGACCTTTGCTTGAAGACCTACAATAAGACAGAATCCACAACCTCCCAAGACAGTCAATTACACAACCCTTTTAACTATGAAGTGTTTGTTCATTTTAAGTCTAAATTTTCCTCTTTGCGTCTTCTAGCCATTGTTCCAAGTCCTGCCTTCTCTGGGAAAATTGAAAATGTCTAATTCTTCTTCTAATTGTCAGTCTTTCCAGTACTTCAATACAACTATTATGTCTCTGAGTCATCTCTTCTCACAACTGTTACGTGTCCCTGAGTCATCTTTTCTCCATCTCTTCTAAATATCCATAGGTCCTTCATTTATCCCTTTTATGGCACAGATTCGGTGTTTCTCATCATCATCACCATTTGTTCTCCTCTAGATACTCTGTAACTTATCAGCGTTCATCTTATATCAAGTTGCCTAGAACAAATCACAGAATTCCAATTGTTTCCAGATCAAGGCAGAGTACAGAGAAACTATCACCCTTTTTTGCTTTGATTCTATGTATCTGTTGTTGCAGTACAAATTTTCATTAGCTTTTTCGGTGGCTACATTACTCTGATTCATATTGAGACCATTATATCCCCAATTCTTTCTTAATGCAAACTATTGTCTAACTATACCTCCACCATCTTGAACTTGTGATGCGGAATTTTTTAGTCCAAGTGTCCAATATAAAGTTATATATATATATATATATATATATATATATATATATATAT
>NC_058134.1:52471542-52488108 GCF_016433145.1 Gracilinanus agilis | reverse complement strand
ATATATATATATATATATATATATATATATATGTATATATATACATATATATATATAGTCCAATATAAAGTTTTGTACTTTAGACTTATAGTAGGTACTAAATTTTTATCTTATTAGGTTTGATCCCATATTCTAGTCCATCAGGGTCTAATTTGTATTTTGACTGTTATCCAGTAAGTTAATTATACCTTTTGACTTAGTGTCACCTGCTCACCTGATAAGTGTTCTATCTATGCCCTTTTTTCTGTCATTAAAAAATTATTAAATTGCACAGAGCACAGTATACATCCTTGGGCTGATCCACTGTTTCCCAACCTGATACTGAACCAGGAACCCCTACCCTTTGAGTCTGGCCATTCAACCATCTAATGGTATTATAGAGTATTCCTTCTCTCTCCTGGCAGGATCAGTAGATGGTCTCTTCTTGCAAATTGTTCAGTAACATCTGACTCTTCATCATTTGGGGTTTCCTTGACAAAAATACCAGAATGGTTTGCCATTTCCTTCTCTAGTTCATCTTACAGAAGAGGAAACTGAAGCAAACAAGGTTAAGTGACTCCAGATGTAGCAGTCTATCCACTGAGTCACCTAGCTATACAGAAAGTTAGAAGGGGCCAGAGAGACGTGACAGAAACAATAAACAAGGTCCAAGAGCAAAGCTTTTGATCCTTCTCTTACTATTCCCAATGAAACCAGTTCTTCATTTTCAGTTATATTTTGACTACTTGGTTATATATATATATATATATATATATATATATATATATATATATATATATATATATATTTGATACAGTTGAGAAAAAGCCTACCTTAGAGTTCAGAAAACCTGGGGTAATTCTCACTTTGGATAAAATATTGTCCATGTGACCCTGTGCAAGTCACTCAATCCCTCAATGTCCACAAATAACTCTCCAGAACTAGGTGTAGAATGTTTCATGAAATAGTGGGTAGCCCTGGAGATTCAGCTCAAGTTTTATCCTCCATAGGAAACCTTTCCTAACTGTCTCCTCTCTATTTACTAGAGCCTTCCCTCTACAAATTGCATTGTATTAATTATCTATCCAAATATCTAGCTAGCATCTATTTTTCCAATATCTAGAATCTGTCTATCATCTATATAACTACCTAGCATACTAGCAGCTAGTGTTTCTGTCTAGCACCTATGTAGCTAGCTTTTATATGTCTATCTACTGCATGAACTTAAAAGTTCATTTTGTCTCCCTGCTTTGCAAGGACAGGGACTACTTCATTTAGATCTTTCTATCCCTAGTAGCTATTCATAGTCTCAAAAATTTGCCTGGAGCACTGAGACAGTAAATGACTTGCCCAAAATCTTACAGCCGTATGTTTCAGAAATAGGACCTGAATCCAGGTCTTCCTTACTCTTAGGCTAGAACTTAATGTCATTTATCTATCCATCCATCCATACATCCATCTATCTATCTATCTATCTATCTATCTATCTATCTATCTATCTATCTATCTATCTATCTATCTATTTATCTACATTCAGCTAAAAATAACCTTAGAGGTTATCTAGCCTAAGCCTCTCATTTCAAAAAATAAGGAAACTGAGATTAAGCAACTTGCTCAAAGTCAAAAGAGTTTTAAATGTAAGTAATAACATTTGTACAGAGCAATCTGATGTAATTTCAACCAACTACTCGAATTCTTGAAGGTCAGATGCTGTGCCTGATGCATCTTTGTTCTTTGTTTTATGCCCCTACTCCCATTTCATAGGCCTTAGCCTGTGCCTTATAACGTCTGTCACTTGATAAGTGTCTGTTGTCTGACTGATGTCCTATATAATTTCCTACATATATTATTCAAGATGTAATGGACAATAGTGAATTAATAATAAAATCTCTCAGAATATTCTCTAATGCCACAGGCTACAATTACTCTGAAATATTTTTAGGTTCTTTATATTAATGTTAATGCCAAGACCTGTGATTTCTTCATTGTGGAAACTCTTGCCCATGGTTACAGACCTATTGAATACCCTAAGGAGAATTTGAACTTAGGTCTTCTTGACTCCTAGGCCAAGTGCTCTTTCTGCTATGCCATATATTCCATGACTGAAGATCATTTCTAACTCAAAATCCAAGTGTAGGACTTTGAAACCCATCTCTGATCTTTAATTTCTCTGTGATCACAAGAAATCCTCTCCTCTTTGAGGATAAAATGATGTTTATAATAGCACCTACCTCCCTGGGTTGATGTAAGAATCAAATGAACTAATTTATATAAAGCACTTTGCAGTCTTTCCAGCAATATATCATGTTGAACTACTCTTATTACTACAATTGGTCCCTTGTCTTTATTTCCAAATTCAAGTACTTTCCATGTAACATCATTCCTTTGGTGACCTTCTTGCTGACTTCATTGTCAGTATTTTCTTTTCCTTCTAATCAATCTCAAATGTCATTAATAAAATAGTGCCATCGGAGAGGACTGGATAATCTGGCCACATGCCTACCTTCCAGATAAGCTATTTGAGAAATATTGATCGTACACTGAAGCACCTCTATAGAGATAGGTCCATTAAATTTCAGGCAGGGCAATACACATAAATGATGGGCACCATCTATTGGTGAAACTTACAAACAGATGTATAGTTTACTCTTTCACTTAATTATGTACATCTCAATGGTCAATAAACATTTATTAAGAATATTATGTAGCAGTCTCCATGCTAAGCACTGGAGATATTTAAAAAATGCAAAAGAGTCTCAAGAAGCTTTTAGTCTAATAAGGGAAGGTAGTACATAAAAAGAAGCTGAAGGTAAGATAGAGATGGGGGAAGAGAGAAAGGCGCCAAGTAGCTGGGTTGGAAGTGATTAGATGACTGCCATGGACACCCTCCTTAAATTAAGGATGTGGGAGGAGCTGTGATGTTGAACTTTATCCTTTCCAACACAAAAGGGAAGAGGGGTCCTAAGGATAGAGAGTTCTAAGAAAGCTTGAGTTCAGAGTTGATTTCATCTTATAGGATAATGAGTTTCTGGAGATCATTGAAGTTTAGGAGAGAAGCTCAGGTAGGAAATGAAATATCCATTCATCCACTCACCCATTCAATACATATTTGTTTAGGAATTCTAGCATATAGAAAACCATGTTAGATTTAAAGCAGGCACAAAGGTGAGAGAGGTCAATGTTCTTTTCCTTTAAAAGCTTGAGATCTAGTCACAGATGTATTAGTTAAGGAAGAATAAGACTCAAATGCAGTCATTGATGGCTTTACTTGGGCATAAATTGTGTTTAAGTGAAGCAGAGTTACACAAAATTATCAGCTCCACACTCTCTTCTGGTTATTCAAGTCACAACTAGTGATGGCCTGGGATTAACACCACAATTTCTGCTTTAGCTGCCTTCATGTCTGTTGGAACAAATTGTTCTGATCCGTCCATTTTGTCAGATAAAATCTTCACATGCTTGGAGTAGACATCTCCCTAACTCACTGACAGGTTTTCCTTATAAATACATTAGTGATGAATTTCTAAAGTAAATATTTTCAAGTAGTAGGATTTTCTTTTTGTTGTTTTGGGTTGGATTGGAAAATTTTTCTTCATTTATGGAGTCTTCTTGACCTCTTTTACTTTGAGAAAGAAAAAAAAAAGATTACCTTTCATCTTTAACACTAAACTGAAGAAAGCCAGGAACCCCATGGGTTATACCATAGAAAACCTGGGTCCCAGTGAATCCCAGAAGTCTCTCTTTTCTCATCCATTGTACCAAAGCTCTCTAATGTAACAATCCCCAGTCCCGCCTTCCAAAGAGAACATCTCAGAATGGACAGTCAGGTTCAGCTTCTTCTTGAACTTCTTGAGTGTCCAGTTCATAGAAGTCTGGATTGCATTTGAACATATTATTAAGATATGATTGTTGTTTCTCCACAGGAAGCAAAAAGAATTGTCTGAAACATCCCTTCTCCCAACTCCCCTGTTCTCATTTCTGTTATAAGTTGAACCATGCTCCCATAGTTCACTAAGGGAATAAAAAATAGATACTTATTTTTTCCCTACAATATTCTTGGTATAACTGAGAAAGTAGATTGAGTAGGGGACCAGAACATTGGTCTCAGCTCTGCCATTAACTAGGTCTGACCTTGGAAACAAACTTCAGATTTCTGGGGCTCAATGTCTTCTATGAAATGAGGAAGCAAGTTGCCATGATTTCTAAGGCCCCTTAGATTCTATAATTATGCCGCTAATTACTGTCAGGGGTGCAAAAAGAGCTAGCTCTGTGCACTGAGAGCCATGTGGCAAGATAATTTAATCAGAGCAAGGACTTATAGCTTGCCATGGGAACATAGGAATGTCTGATTCTCCTTGTCTGAGAATATACTTGTAAAATGCTCTGTAACCATCCCTTTTCCTGTCCAATCGCAGGGGCAAAGAGAAAAAGAGTATAACATTTCTGGAGTACCCATTAGGCACAGAGCCTCACAGTAGGCAGTAGAAGAAGGCAGACTCTCATTTCCATGGATCTAATAGCATAATTTCAGGGCCATGATTCAATAAAAACTCCATAGTTTTTTTGGAAATCTACTGTGTCATATCCTAATCCATATAACACTGCCAAATTCTGAACACACATCTTTTCCCAATTCAAAAATCTAATGTCTCTCCATTGCTTACCAAATAAAGTTCAGATCCCTTAATATTCTAGGCACTCAATCATCTGGCTCCAACCTGTCTTCCCTCCTTATCTTATACTCTGCTCCATTATGAACCCAATTATAAAAGTCAACATGCCACTTTGATTAAGCAAATTCTTCCCACTTTCCTGATTCCACACCTTTACTCTTGCTAATCTGTCTCCCTAGAATTCCCTCCCCAAGTTTTCATATGTTGAAATCTTTCAGATTTTATAAGCTCTAACTCAAGAGTAGCCACTTCTTCCAGCAAGTTTTCTCTGACAATTATTTTCCTTCCTTTCTTTATTTTTGGAAGCCTCATAATTATTATTTTGGTTAATCTTACTACAGAGCAATCAATCAAGAGGTTCCTTTATATTTAAGACCACGGGGCTGCTGGAATGACCTTCTTATTCCCCAGAGATCATCTCTACTAGGTTGGCTTTCAGACATTCAGCCTCCACCAGTTTCTGAGGAATCCTGTACTTGAGCAGAGTAGAATGGACAGTCAGCTTCAGCTTCTTCTTGAACCCACTGTTGGGATCTTTCCAGTAGGGCTACTCCCCAACCTGGCTATAGATGAACAAAGTGATTGTAACCAATATGTTTGAGGCCTCCAGGACCATGGACTCAGCTTCCATGTAGTTCAGGAACCAGCTGCAACCCTCAGCATCCTTTGGTGCCCATTAAGTAGGCAAAGATGATTTTGCCACAGTGCTGTGCTCCATTACGTAGCACAAATCACTGAAACCCAACACACATAACTCCTTTTAGAGACCCATGCTCAGGGCTCAAAGCTAAGGACTTGAAAGTGCACCTGGATGACCTCTAGCTGGATTTAGGCCAGGCCAGGCCAGAATTTGGATTGATGAAGACGTGAATTCAAATCCTGCCTAATGTACTTACGTAGCTTCGTGACCCTGGGAAAGCCATTTAATGCTCTCTGTGTCTTAATTACTCATTTGTAAAATGGTGATAATTGTTCAGCCTGGTTATGATTTCCCAAATTAGGAGACACACCAGATAACATAAAAGCAAGTGGTACTGTTTTATTGAAAGCTCTAGCTTGGGTCCCACAGCCTACAAGGCAAATGGAACGTTTGAATGAGGGACCTTACCAGCTTATATACAGTTTGAGTTCCAGGAACTGGGGGGGCTGGATGTTAACACATGCTCCCTATCATCCATTCACCAGATGTTACTGGTTGGGGGTCTTCCTGTCATTTAGCAGATGTTACCAGTTGGGGGATTTCCTGCCATTTAGTAGGTTGCTGTTTGGGGGTCTTCCTGCCATTTAGTAGATGTTAACTGGTTGGGGAATTTCCTGCCATTCAGTAGGTTGCTGTTTTTATCAGCTCTGCTTCCCAGGCCTATCAATAATAATAACACCTATCTTATAGGATGGTTGTGTGAGGATCAAACCAAAGTAGAAAGACTTTCAACTTCTTGTTACAAACTAAGTACTGTTATAATGATTTCTCATGCCTTAATCACATTATACCTTACTTTCTATTTATTTATTTGGAGGTCTCATATTACCAATGAGACAATAAGAATATAAAATTCTAGTTGTAATGGATATTGGCCAATGTGTCCAATTCCTACAAGCCCACACAGAGTGAGTGAATCAGCAGGTGCTAATGACACAGTTCCCCACATAATGATGTTTAATAAGAAGTACTTTGGTGAAATTTTGGATCATGTGCAGAGATTTTATAACTGATTCCAAGCTGCTAACCTTGTGGAGGGCAAGTCTTCTTTGATGGACTATAGTTGAAGAACCAAAACTAGGGGCACCTTCAAAAGGCTTTAATCAGACTCAATCTCTCTCTCAGTTTGATCTTTGTGCTTGATTTAACTCCTATAACAACATGCAAGTGAACTGAGAAAAGGCCTCAAGCCTTCAAAACTAACCTGAAATTCCACAAATATGGATCTTTGACTGCTTTGCCTCTTGTAGGTAAGTAAGAATAATCTAGAAATTATATCTGTGTGTTTTGAAAGGTCAAGAGGACAATCATCAAAACGTACAAGTCCAAGAATCTGAAAATCCAGGGATTTGGGATTGCAAATTCATGTCAAGTTTTGAAACCAGCCAAGCAACCAATGCCTTAAAAGTCCAGCAGGATTTAGGACCAAGACCAGAGGTAGCAGAGGCAATGCTGCATCTGACCATGAATTGTTCAAACCAATTATTAAGGAGAAATGTATGCTAAACTCAAGCCCACTCTCCCCTGAGACTGAGGTAGGATTAAAGAGTTTGTATCCCTACAGTGTTGGAAAAAAATTTATATTTTTGTTTCCTTTGCAAACATTCATTGATCTTAAACGATTAAATGGAATTGGAATGCTATTCAACTAACAGCAAGCAGTGGGGGGTGGACATCCATGTAAAATTTTAACCTCAAATAAATGCCATAAGAGAAGAGACCTCTGAGAGGCACCCCAATAACCTTGATGGGGAGGTAAAGCAGACTGCCTCTAAATATTGTACTGGTTATGAAAAAGGTGAGTATGAATTTAGAACTTGGTATCTAACTTAAGCACACAGGTCCAGTCAGTATAGATTAGTAAACGGTAATGAAGAGCTATGATAAAATTGTCTCATGCATCATATATGATCATTGGCTTCTGAATTCTCCTGGTCAAAAGTCCCTAGTGACTCTCCATTATTTCAGTGATGAAATACAAACTCTTTAGCCTTTAAGGTCTTCCACAATCTGCTTTCTTTTTAGCTTTGGATTTTATTACTCCTCAAGCTCTATGTTCTAGCCAAATTGTAAACTCCTATACCCCAGACAGATGTCCTATCTATTGTACAGACCCTAAATACACTTTTTCCTCACTTTTGTAATTTGTTCATTCCATTGCTAAAAAGTATTCACTATCATTTTTATAGCATCCTTCCTCTATTTTGTTCAGACTGTAAGCATTTCTTTGTTACATGGTCAAGTTCCTCTAGTACAAAAAGAGCTATGTTGTTACAACCAGTGGAAATGTACGTCGGCCATGGGTGGGAGGAGAGCGGGGGGTGAAGGGGAAAGTAGGGACATGAAGCATGTAACCATGTTAAAAATGGATATTAATAAATGTTTTAAAAAAGAGCTATGTGATGAAATTGGATAGAAAACTCTAGAACATTTCAATCAAACTACATTCCCAAGGTCACTGAAATTGTTAGAAGCCAGGTCCCTTGATTCTCAGTCTTTGAATCTGGACACACACTCAACAAATGAACTATGAGAGAGGTTAAGCCAACAAATGAATCAAGCAGCTTGACTTACTTAATCAATGGTGGCACTATCTAGGCTTCATGCTTTAGATCTAATCCCCATAAATTTGAATCCTAAGAGATGACCAGCAAAGAAGACTGTCTTATGTCAGCTTCTATTTTATAAAGAAAGCTTATTGTACAAGGAGGTTTTCATGCCCTCCAAATCTTGGAAGCATTCACAATTTGTCTTAGAGTTATGCAGACAGGGCATTCTATAGCCCTTTGTCTTTGAAAAGTGAAGTGAATGTGACAAAGTGCCCAGTTTGCACTGACACATTCATTTTCAGAGGAGTATCCTCCTCTCTTGCCAAGAGATTCATTGAGTTTTTCTGGGAAACAAAGGAAGCAATGAGGGCCACTGAACACTTCTTTTTTTAATAGTTTCACACCTCGCCCTTTTTTTTCCTTGAAGTAACCAAAGGAAATATATTATTAAAGTTAAGGCAAGGTTATAGCTGCCAGAATGGAGAAAAATGTCTATTAGTATCCTGAAGTTCACTTTTAAGTTCGTGTCTGGAACATGGAAGACATTTACCATGCTCCAAATGTTCTATGTAGGGATTTAGTTTCCAGGCTTGCTGAAGAAAATTCTCTTGATCCAGAGTATTCCTAAAGCATGAAATTCTCCAATTAGTACCAGAGAAAGAAGTCTACCAAATAATCACTGTGGCAAAACATTCTGCGTTCTGATTTTGACTGATATGTATTGTATCTTCCCACAGCCCAGGCACTGAGAATAGTGATTTCTCTTCTTGTTTTCCCAACACATCAAGGAAAGGGCTTAAGAGGAAAGATTGGATTGAAGGCACTAGGAGGTAGAAAAGTGAAAAAGGTTGTGAAAAAGCTGCCTATCATTCATTATAAACCTCAGGAGACAATTCTTGATCTGAGGCAATTCTGTCACCCCCATTGTACTGTTACATGATAACTGTATTATAGTTATACTACAAAGTCTACAGATAGAAGATAAATACAAAAGGGCGTTCAAGAGGTCAAAGAAAGTTTCTTCGTGTAGGTGGCATTTTAATAGGATTAAAAGCAGGGATAGAAATTCAATAGGCAGAAAGGGAAACTGAGGGAGTTAAAGGTTTAGGTAACAATGTGAACAATGGCACAAAGGTGTGAGTTCAAAAAATTTACAGATGCAGAGAGCTGTCCAGTTTGGTAATATAAGTCCTGAAAAGGTAGGATGGTGTTAGACTGTAGATGGTCTTGCATGTCAGTCAAACAAAGTGGTATTGACTTTCTTTGGTAAGGAGAAAGGAATCACTGAAGATTTTTCAGCATAGGGGAGTGACATGATTAAATCAATTAATAAGAAAGGCTCTTATTATTGCAGTTTAAAGGATAGACTAGAGAAAGGGGAAAATAGCTACAAAGAACAAAATTTAGCCTCACAGATTCTCCCCTATACTCTTTAAGATTTCCTGAGGGTTTTCATGAAGCAATGAACATGAGTTTGAACAAACTTTGGGAGATAGGGGAGTATAGAAAGGTCTGGAGTGCTTGGTTCATGCAGTCATGAAGAGTTGGATCTGGCAAAACAACTCAACAATAAGAATTTTCACAACTAACTGCAATGGAAAAATTGTAGCATGGATTAAGTACTGAATTGGGATCTCATTAGTTCTAGATTCAAATTATATCTCAGATACACATTGTATCCATTAGTACCTCAATTTCCTTATTTGTAAAATAGAAATAATTTTTGTTTCACCTATCTTAGAAATTGTTGTGTGGTGAACATTAATTAAATAATTCCAAAAAGAAATCAGGTCATTTTGTGGGATGGGCAAGAACTCACTTTCTATAGGTGCCATCTTTCTCTATCTATCTCATATCATCTGTCTCTATCTCATAACATTATCCATAAAACACATGTAAGTGAGAAGAATAGGTCTTTATATGCACAAGATTTGTCTGTATTTTAGAGATAACAATGTACTTTGGAAGGAATACTGGATTTAGAGTAAGAAAATCTGAGTTTTACTCCCAGCTCTGCTATTTATGATCACTTGACTTCCTTTTCTGTAAAGAAGACTTAGACTACCCTCTTCTGTAAAAGTATTTTATAGACTATGAAGTACTTTAATAAGGTAAACAATTATTTAGTAGAAACTTCATATTCAGAAATACTGTTGAATATTTTTCATTTAATTATATAATTACATATCATATATAATATAACTAATATTTTATATTTTGTTTTTATTTTTTCAGTTACATGTAGAAACAATTTTTCACAATTATTTTTTGATATTTTAAAACTCAGATTTTCTCCATTCCCCTCTTCTCTCTCCCACTGAGGTGGTGAATAGCCTGATACAAGTTATACCCATACTTTCATGTAATAGATATTTCCTGATTGCTCATGTCATGATAGAAAACACATGTCACAAATACAATAGAAATCTAATGAAGGAAATATAGTGGAAGATGGCATGCTTTGATCATCACTGAGATTCCAACAGTTCCTTCTTTGACCGTGGCTAGAATTTTCTTCATGAGTCCCTTGTGTTTATCTTGGAAACTTACTTTGCTGATAATGGTTTAGTCCAGTAATGGCAAATCTTTTAAAAGCTTTGGGCAAATGCCTAAACTGCAACCCTCATGCCACATGTGAGCTGCCTCCTTACCTCAAACAGGAGAGGGAAGAAGTGATCCCATTGGGCTGCTGGGCAGAGGGGCAGGTGATGTAAGAAATGTCCTCTGGTCTGGTGGAAAGGGGGAAGGAATTAGCTCCCTCTGGCATGCATGCCATGGGTTCATCAGCATGGGTTTAGCCCTTCACATTTGATCATTGTATATTTCTGTTCCAGTATACATTGTTCTACTGGTTCTACTCACTTTATCAGTTCAGATAAGTCTTGCCAGGTTTTTCTGAATTCATCCCGTTCATCATTTCTTGTGACATAATAGTATTCCATTACAACTGTATACCACAATTTGTTCATCCAATCCCCAAGTGATGGACAACCCTTCGGTTTCCTATTCTTTGCCACTACAATAATATCTGCTGATAGGTCCTTTTCCTTATCTCTAATATCTTTGGGATATAGCTCCAGTAGTGGAATTACTGATCAAGAGTATGCATAATTTTGCAGCCCTTTGATCCTAGTTCCATATTGCTCTCCAAAATGATTATATCGATTCACAGTTCCACCAATGGTTTGTTAGGGTCTCAATTTTCCGCTCCACCATTTATCATTTTCCTTTTTGGTCATATTAGCCAATCTCAGAGGTACAAGGTAGTATCTCAGAATTGTTTTGATTTGCATTTCTCTAATCAATAATGATGTGGAGCATTTTTTCATATGACTATGGATAGTTTTAATCTCTTCCTCTAAGAACTGCCTCTTCATATCCTTTGATTATTTCTTGATTGGTGAATATTTTGTATTCTTATAAAATTGACTTAGTTTCTTATATATTTGAGAAATTAGGCTTTTATCTTGTTATGAATTAGGCTTTTTACTTGCTATGAATTTTCCCCCAAGTTTATTTTTCCTTTCTAATCTTGGTTTCATTGATTTTATATGTGCAAAACCTTTTTAATTTCATGTAATCAAATTTATGTATTTCATTTTTCATTATGTTCTCTATATCTCATTTGGTCACAAATTCTTCCCTTATCTATAAGTCTGACAGGTAAATATCTCCATGTTACACTAATTTGTTTATGGTGTCACCCTTTATTTCCAGATCAAGTATTCATTTTGAATTTATCTTGGTATATGTTATAAGATGTTCATCCATGCCTAATCTCTGCCATATTTCTTCCCAGTTTTCCCAGCAGTTTTTGTCAGATAGTGAATTCTTTCCCCCAAAGCTTGGATATTTGAGTTTGAACTGAACACTAAGTTGTTATGGCCATTAATTGCTATGAGCTGATTACACCAAATCTATTCCACTGATCTACCACTCTATTTCTTAGCCAGTACCAAATTGCTTTGGTGAGTACCACTTTCTAGTATAGTTTGAGATCTAACAGCCAAGCCTCCTTCCTACATTTTTTATCATCAATTTCATATATTGTTTGCCTTTTCTCGTATGTATTTTGTCAAAATTGGTACTTTATATTCTGGAGAAGAAATGAGGAGGAAAGGAAATTGGGATTGACAATACTATCCACAAGTTCAATAGGAAAATGGAAGTGATGTATGGGAGGAGTGCATGGTGCATTGGCCCCTTTCAAGGACCAAAATATGTCTATCTACTAAAGACTACCCTGACCAACATCAAGACATGCTAGAAGGAACAAGGGCTTTTTAAGATGTGGATTTCAAATATAAGTGGAATATACAGTGTAGCAAAGGGGAGTAAAAAAGAAGTGGGAAACCCAAAGTCTGGTGAAGTGAAAAGAGAACTTGCTATCACTACCAATCAGCCATTGTCATGAGGGAGATTCAGGCAAGTAAATGACTTTTGCTTTACCTGGCCTGCAATTTCACTGAGGCAGGACACTTTCAGAGAAGAATTTCTTCTGTCAATAAGGATCACCTCTCTCTTTACCAGTTAGAGTCTAAGAGATTGACTAAAAGCACAGGAAGGTGATGACTAGCTATAAAACCTACATAGGTCAGAGGAAGGATCAGATCCAAGTCATCCTGACTCCACTAGGCATTGCTTTTTTTATTTGGTTCATATTATATGACAGCAATCAAATGCAACAAATTGTTCCTGTCAAAATCTAACTTTGACACTTCTTTCATTTCTACCATTATATTGGTTTAGAAAAATGATATATATTTTTCTGATATGATATGAAAAAAAAGATATATTGGCTTATTTTCAAATACCATGGACTCTAAACACAATTCCCACAATAACAACTACATTGTCTTCTAAATGATACATTCATACCAGACCAAAGAGACTTTAGAAGTTATAAGCTTTCACGGGCTTGCTTCCAACCTGGGATTCACAATCCCTAACACAATATAATTTTAATTACTAAATTCCTCTCACCAGTCGTGTTCCACTTTAACTTCTCAAGATTCAAGATGACCCCTAATCCCTTGTCTTAGACCCTGATTTTTTTTTTTGCTCAATTTCATTCCATCTTTCTACTATTAAAGGAAATTAAGTCATAAGCACATACTTCAGAGTCATTGGTATTGAATAGTCAACATTACACTTTTTAATTTTTGGAAACATTACACTTAAGCAGAAAAAGAGCTACATTGTACTATTAGCTGCCAAAGATTTCAAATAGAGTGCTGACCTTCAAACTCTTGAACTAGTACACAAACCACTTAAAGCAATACTAGAGCAACCTTCCTGTTCTCCACTATCCAGTTGAGAAATATGTTTCTCCATTTAAAAAACACATTCTTGGATCTGTGATAATTAGATTAAATCTACCCTTCCATCTTTAGATTTACTCACCAAAGGTGAAAACGAATCCACTTAACTCACAAGTTGGGTGGTCAGTGAAACAACGTGTGCTAAATTGAGTGACAAATCAAAATTTACTGACCGCCTCCTGGACAGTCAAGAAAAGTGTCTATTGTGATTGGACACTTAAACTAAAGAGGAAGGCACAGGAAGTGACGCAAAAGAAGGTCTTTTAAAAGAGAGCTCAGTGAGCTCAGCTTCTCTCTTCTGGTTCATGATCTGAAGGAACTTTTCTGGTTTGTGACCAGGACTTGGAGGAGCTCTGGAGCTGGTGAGACTGTTCTTAAATCTTTCTTTTGGAATTCCACATGGTGAGTGTAAAGACTGAATCTGTCTGAACTTGTCTTAAGGAACTTCCCTTTCAAAAGAGAATCTGTGACTGAAATTTTTGCTTCATACACCTTTGGTGCCTTCGGGCCTCAGCCTTCAGCTCAAGGCTTGGCCTTTTTCCAATTGAGGACTATTTAAATCCACTTGGGTTAAACCAGGGACCTAAACGAATTATTTAGTTTGTCAGGTTAATTATCTTACCTTATCCTCTCTCTAAATTTCTTAATTTATCTCTCTCTTCTCATTTGTAAATAAACTTCCATAAAAGTCATTTTGACTTGAGGTTATTCTTTAATTGTGAATTAATAATTATTCAATTCCCTGGTGACCAAACCTTTTAATATTCACCCAATCAAAAACCCCCTTTTTCCCCTGTAACATCCATGATCTTAAATGGGGTGAAACTGTCTCACAGAATTCCACAGGCCCCCCCAGAGCTCCAGGAGAGGGAGCAGTTGGGGCAGTTAAGAATGTGACTATAAAATCTTGCTATCTGAATGGCCTTGGGTAAGATACGTGGATAAGACATCTTTTGAGGCCTCTAATTCCTCATCTATAAAATAAAGGAGCAAGAATCAGTGAAATCTAAGGGCAGCTGCGGTTGTAGGAATCATTCACATTCACAATCATTTATTAAATTTCTGAAAGGCACTGTCCTAGGTGCTGAAGATAAAAAGGCAAAATTTAATCAGTATCTGTCCTCTAGGAGCATACATACTTCTAGAACTTTTTGAGGGCCAACTATATATCAGGTTTTATACTGAATACCTTTTACTCTTCTACATATAGAAAAAACGGGATTTTGTGAAAAGCCAATAAGTTTGAAGGGAAGAATAAATGAAATTAAAAGTGTTTATTGAGCACTTCTGATATGTAAAGCACTGGAGATACCAGGCAGAAAAGCAAACCAAGGTTTGATCTGAAAGGACTCAAAAGACATGTGTATAGCTGATACGTTTTTACTGTGGCAGAGGGGTAAATAGCCCAGATCAGGGAATCAGGAGATCTATATTCTAGTCTTTGTTTTGTCACAAACTAGCTATGTGACCTTGGGACAATTGCAACTTCTCTAAGACTTAGTTTCTACATCTGCTAAATGGGGGCAATAATACAGAGACCATACATATCAATAAGAAATGTGTAGATGTACTGCAAAGAAAAAAAAAGCACCATTCAAATGGAAAGCAGCAACATTGCTTCTCCTGCAATTTTTTCTCTCATTTTACAATTCAATGGAGAGCTCAAGAAATTGTGGTAGACTCGGAGAACAATAAAAATAAACACAGGTTTGAAAAAGTAAAAGACAATACTTCCCATGTATTTATCATTTTGTATTTAAAAACATTTTCTTCATCACAATTTGTGAATAAGTTAGCACTAATATCAGCATAAGTATTTCATAACTGAGTAAGTAGAAACGGTTGCAAGTGTCTAGGATATGGTGGATGAGCTAAGGTTCCTTATTTGCTTATTCTTCCTGTGCTCTTTGCTTATTCTTCTTTTGCAAACTATTCTTTGGTCTTCTCTTCCATATGAAATAAGCACAATTCCTTTCCTGTTTCTTAAGATGTTGTAGAGAGAACACTGAGGCATATTTGGTGTGTGTATCTTTTACCTCTGACACAGAGTTGTCCAACCCTGGTTGAGTAACTTCAAAAGTTGAGTAACTTTGGCCTTCATTTTCCTTCCTTATAATGTGAAGAATATTACTTTCACTCCCAACTTCATAGAATGGTTGTAAAGAAATTGCTTTCTAAACCTAAAGTACTATACATATATTAGAAATATAGGGTATGCTGAAGGTAGGTTTAAAATTCAAGTCATCTGACTCCAAGTCCAGGGATTTTTCTTTAATACAACAAAGGAAGAAAAATGAATTATAAGCACATTTTATGGAGGGAAATCTTGAATGATACATTAATAAAGAAAACCAAATTTATGGAGATTTATTACATGTAAAATGAGTCATTTAATATAATTTGAGAAAGAATTCTTTGGAAATATGTTATTAAGCAAGGAATTTAGTTGCCTAAAGAGGCTATGATTCTCATTCCCTGAAATTCTTTTAAAGAATCAAAAAAGATGTTAATCTGTTTAGGATATAGGAAAGAGAGCTCTCAGATCTTTCTGAATTTTCCTACCTTCACCAATGATATAGGAATGATTTTTTTAAGTCTACTGATTTGGGTATCCCAAGGACTCCCACCTCAATAAAATTTACTCTCTTCATCAACACAAAGAGTTTTCTATTTACTAGCAAAGAGATTGAATCACAGGGACTATTTGTCTCAGAGCACATGAACATGTAAATTTTACCTTCCAAAGATAGATATAAAGGACCTACTTGTATAGTTACTCTTTTTATGGTAGGAAAGAATTGGAAATTGAAGGTATGTCCATCATTTGAGGAATGATTGAACATGTTGTGGTCTATGATGGTACTGGAATACTATTGTGCCATAAGAAATGATGAACAGGAAGATCACAAAAAATCCAGGAAAGTCTTTTGCTAAATTTGGCAGGTATGTGTTGGCTGGCTGCAAAGGCCTACTCGATAGATTCATCAGTGGTAAAGCCTTCAGTCAAAAATTTTATTAACAGTGATTTTGTTAAAAAAAGACCATCTTCATTTTCCCTATAGGATGGCAAGTCTGTATGAAGCAATTGTAAAAATGGGTAAATTAAAGCTTGCATCTTGGGTTTATTTTTGACTTCAGGATCACCCATCACCTGTAAATATTAGAATATGCATTAATCAATCAGTTAATGAAGCAGGCCTGTTGCAACTTCCTATTCAGATTACTTTCATACTTCTAAGAGAAAAAGAGTTCATTTTTTTCAAACATTTATTAATATTCATTTTTAACATGGCTACATGATTCATGCTCCTCCTTTCCCCTTCGCCTCCCGCACTCCCCCCACC
>NC_058134.1:52439664-52471147 GCF_016433145.1 Gracilinanus agilis | reverse complement strand
GGAGTCTCTTTGCTAGTATTCTATTTAAGATTTTTGCATCTATGTTCATTAGGGAGATTGGTCTGTAGTTTTCTTTCTCTGTTTTTGATCTCCCTGGCTTTGGAATCAGTACCATATTTGTGTCATAAAAGGAATTTGGTAGGACTCCTTCTTTGCTTATCATATCAAATAATTTGCATAGTATTGGGATTAGTTGCTCTTTGAATGTCTGATAGAATTCACTTGTGAATCCATCAGGCCCTGGCTATTTTTTCTTAGGGAGTTCTTTGATGGCTTGTTCAATTTCTTTTTCTCATATGGGATTATTTAGGTATTCTATTTCTTCTGCTGTTAATCTAGGCAGTTTATATTTTTGTAAATATTCGTCCATATCACCTAGATTGTTATATTTATTGTCATATAATTGGGCAGAATAGTATTTAATGATTGCCTTAATTTCCCCTTCATTAGAGGTGAGGTCTCCCTTTTCATCTTTGATACTATCAATTTGGTTTTCTTCTTTCCTTTTTTTATTAGATTGACCAGTACTTTGTCTATTTTATCTGTTTTTTCAAAGTACCAGCTTCTAGTCTTATTTATTAATTCAATAGTTCTTTTACTTTCAGTTTTTATTAATTTCTCCCTTGGTTTTTAGTATTTCTAATTTAGTTTCCATCTGGGGATTTTTAATTTGCTCGCTTTCTAATTTTTTGAGTTGCATGCCCAATTCATTGATCTCTGCCCTCCTTAATTTGTTAATATATGCACTCAGGGATTCCTTCTTTGACAAATTGGTTTTGGAGAATCATATTATTAAATTTCCAATTAGTTTTTTATTTTCCTGTCCAGGTGCCCTTACTAATTATTATTTTTATTGCATTATGATCTGAGAAGGTTACATTTATTATTTCTGCTCTTTTGCATTTCTTTGCCATGATTCTATGCCCTATAACATGGTCAATCTTTGTGAATGTACCATGTGCAGCTGAAAAGAAGGTGTATTCCTTTTTGTCCCTATTTATTTTTCTCCACATATCAATTAAATCTAATTTTTCTAGGACTTCATTCACCTCTCTTACCTCTTTCTTATTTATTTTTCGGTTTGATTTATCTAGATTTGACAGGAATATTTAGATCTCCCACTAGTATTGTTTTACTATCTATTTCCTTCTTGAGCTCTGCCAGTTTCTCCTTTATGAATTTGGGTGCTATGCCACTTGGTGCATACATATTGAGCAGTGTTATTTCCTCATTGTTTATACTGCCTTTAATCAGGATGTAATGACCTTCCGTGTCTTTTTTAATCATATCTATTTTTACTTTGGCTTTGTCAGAAATCATAATAGCCACTCCTGCCTTCTTTTTCTCATTTGACACCCAAAAGATTTTGCTCAAGCCTTGAACCTTAAACTTGTGTATGTTCACCTGCCTCATATGTGTTTCTTGTAGACAACATATGGTGGGATTTTGGTTTCTAATCCACTCTGCTATTTTATGAGCGAGTTCATCCCATTCACATTCAGAGTTATAATCATAAGTTGTGCATTTGCTGACATTTTGCTAACATTTCTCTACATAGGAATACAGATAATTAGATCTCACTGAGGCCCTTAAAAAGGCAAATTTAAAAATTATAAGTTTTCTTTCTTTCCCCTCTGTATCTTATTTACCTTTTCATGTTTCTCTCAGTTTTTGTGGTTGGATATCAAACTTTCCATTTAGCCCTGGTCTTTTCTGTGCAAATACCTGGAATTCTTCAATTTTGTTGAATGCCCATACTTTCCTCTGGAAATATATAGTCAATTTTGATGTGTAGTTGATCCGTGGTTGCAGGCCCAGCTCTCTTGCCTTTCTGAATATCGTATTCAAAGCCTTGCGATCTTTTAGCTTGGAGGCTGCCAGATCCTGTGTGATTCTGATTGGTGCTCCTTGATATTTGAATTGTTTCTTTCTGGCTTCTTGTAAGATTTTTTCTTTTGCTTGGAAACTCTTGAATTTGGCAATTATATTTCTGGGTGTTTTCTTATCTGGGTTGAATGTTGCAGGTGTTCTATGAATCCTTTCAATGTCTATATTGCCCTCTTTTTGTAGGACTTCAGGGCAATTTTGCTGAATTATTTCTGTTAGTATGGAGTCCTGGTTTCTATTAATTTCTGGTTTTTCTGGAAGACCAATTATTCTCAAATTGTCTCTTCTCGACCAATTTTCTTGGTCTGTCACTCTCTCATTGAGATATTTCATGTTTCCTTCTATTTTTTCAGTCTTTTGACTTTGTTTCATTTGTTCTTGTTGTCTTGAGAGATCATTAGCTTCTAATTGCTCAATTCTAGCCTTTAGGGACTGGTTTTCAGCTATGATCTTTTGGTTTTCTTTTTCAATCTGGTTCAATTTGCTTATCAGTTCATTTGATTTCTGAGCCTCACTTTCCAATTGCAAGATTCTACCTTTTAAACTATTATTTTCTTGCCAGATCTCTTCCATCTTCCTCAGAATCTCAGTTTTGAACTCTTCCATAGCTTGTGAGGAGTTTTCCTTATTTGAGGAGGGTCCAGATGCTTGTTTGTTCTCCTCCTCTGTTTGCTAGGTTGTCTGGATTTTCTCTGTGTAAAAGTTGTCGAATGTTAAAGACTTCTTTTTCTTGTTGTTAATCTTTCTCTTCTGAACTTCCTGATTCTGGGTAGCCATCGTTAGCCCAGCAGCTTCTCAGGTTTATCCTCACACTCAGGGTCTGTCCACGGTCTTTTGGCTCCTGAGGTCTGAGTTCTGATTTTTTCCAAGGTCAAGCCCCCTGGTGGACCCCTTTGCTTGATCCTCTGCCGGAGGTTTCTTTACAAGTCTCAGGGAGCTGCTTCCACAGTCGTATACCCGTCTGCACTAGTTCCCCACTCAGGGTTTCAGAGCTTTAGCTCCTGGCTGTGTCTGCCTCCACCCAAGCCTCCGTCCGTACCTGTGCTCTGAGCCGAGTTCTGCGTCCTGCTTCAGCTCTCAGCAACCTGCTCCCGCGTTCAGATTTTGTGTGCATTCGTTAGCTTTTTGGGGGCCTTGTTGTGGGGTTCCTCTGTTCATCTGGACTTGTTTTTATGTCCCCTTGAGGAGTTTTGTGTGTTTCGGTCAGGAGAGGTTAAGAGCTGCTTCTTACTCTGCCACCATCTTAACTGGGAACCCCAGGAAAGTCTTAAATGAAGTCATGCAAAGTGAAATGGACTGACCAGGAAAACATTGTACACATTAATCGTATCAATGCCTAGTGATGAAACAGTGAATGACTTAACTATTATCAGCAATGCAAAGATCCCAGGGACTTATGAAAAAAAAAGACTATCTACCACCATAGAAGGAATTGATGGAGTCCGAATGCAAATTGAAGCATAACATTTTTCACTTTATTTCCTTCATGATTTTTTTCTCGTATAAGTGATATGTGTCTTCTTTCGCAACATGATGAACATAGAAAAATGTGTTGCATGATAGCACATGTATCACAAATCATATTATCTGCCATCTTGGTGTTGGAAGAAAAGAGGGAGGAAAGGAGAGAACATAGATCTCAAAATGTCATAAAACAATTAGTAAAATTATATATATATATATATATATGAATTGGGGAAAATATAATAATAACAAGGAAAAAAATGCACCTTCTATTCTCCTTTTCATTTCATGAGCAAAATCTATGCTATGTATAATTTCGAATGGGATTTCAAGAACACATACTATATGAGGTCCACTTTGACTCTTTGATTAATGAATATTTGTCATAATGGAATTAATAATTAAAGGACCAGAAATGTTAAAACAATTTTATGATGTCATTGCGATCAGTAAAGTCATATATCCTCCCAATCTACTTACTTTGAAACACAAAGTGGGAGAGTAAATAAGTCCTAAAGAGATACCTAGAATCTATAACTTGTGTGTCTATATTTTTCGTCAATGCATCATGTCTTAAGAATAATATTCTCCCAGAGCAAGGCTGAGGGATTTATGAGAATGAAAACTAGCCACATTCAGAGGAAGAACTGTGGGAGGAGAAACACAGAAGAAAAACAGCTGCTTGAACATATGGGCTGATGGGGATATTATTGGGGATGTAGACACTAAATGATAACTCTAGTCCAACTATCAATAATATGGAATTGGGTCTTAATTAATGATACATGTAAAACCCAATGGAATTGTGTATCTGCTAAAGGGGCTTAGGGGGGCTTGGGGGAGAAGGAAAGAACATGAAACATGTAACTATGGGAAAATATTCAAAATAAAAATAAATGTAAAAGAATAATATTCTCTAATAAAATAAAATAAATTTTTGCAAAACTGAATATTATTCAGCTTTACCTAGTCTGAAAAAACAAAACCCAGGGCAATTTTAGACTTGTTTAAACTATTTTTATAATAATAAGAGAATGTACAGATTCAAAGAATCACAAAAATCTAAAAGCGTTATGGGACCTCAAAGTTCTCATAGTTTAACCTATTCTTTTTTTTTTTTAAGGTCTTTTTTTAACCCTTGTACTTCAGTGTATTGTCTCATAGGTGGAAGATTGGTAAGGGTGGGCAATGGGGGTCAAGTGACTTGCCCAGGGCCACACAGCTGGGAAGTGGCTGAGGCCGGGTTTGAACCTAGGACCTCCTGTCTCTAGACCTGACTCTCACTCCACTGAGCTACCCAGCTGCCCCAGTTTAACCTATTCTTGAAGAAGAATGTCTTTTACAACATCACCAACAGTGACTGATTTTCAATCTTCTGAAGATCTTTGAGGAGAAAGAACCATCCAAAATATTCCATTTAGAGATGACTTTCTTTTTTCTGAATTTTTTCCCTTACCTAAAACTTATGTTGGCTTCCCTGCTATTCCCACATTTCACTCCTATTTCTTCTTTCTGGGACCAAACAGAGCAGGTCTAATCCTACTTTCATAAGACATCCTCTGATGTTCAACCAATCCTTTTAGGAGATGTTCTCCAATATTCTCATCATCTCTGCTCTGAGTGCATATCATCTTGTTAAATGTGATACTGCAAACCAAATACATTTAGGGGTATTCTGACAAAGGCAGAGAATAGAGTTATTATTACCTCCCTAAATCTGAGTTCTATGTCACATAGAGTAGAATTAGCTTTTTGGCTTTTCTGTCATAATCTTGGCTCATGTTGATCTTTCAATTTACTAAAGGCCTCAGATAATTTTCACTGAAATAGTTATTGCATCATGCTTCTACCATCTGATACCTGGTAAGTAAATCTTTTGAAGTTTCAGGCAGAACTTGTTATTTCTTTATGTAAATGTTATATTCTTTATGTAAAATAATTTGGAAATCCTTAAGTCAACCAGTTACTCAGCCCATAAGTCTTCATCAAGTGCTTTTAAGATGTTAGATAATGTGTGCTAAGTATTACAAATACAAAGAAAGATAAACAATCCCTGCCATCAAGAGTTCACATTTTAATGTGAAAGATACCACATATACAACATATGAATATACAATGCATTGTAAATTGAATGTAATCTCAAAGGAAAAAGTCAAGGGTTGAAAGATAGGAAAGGCCTCTTACAGAAGATAAGATTTGAGGTGAAGCTTGAAGAAGGGCAGGGAACTTAAAATAAAGGTAAGAAAAAAAATAGCATTTCAGTTACAAGGGATAGAAAGGCATAGAGCTGCAGGACAGGAATGAAGCCTCATTTTTGAGGAACAACAAAAACAGTGTAGCTGAATTGAATGTAGAGGGGAGTAAAATGCAGCCAAATACTAGCTACTATTTCATTATTTTATTTAATTCAGTCAAAGTGTCTAGACTTTTGAGATCTGATTGGTTACTAACTGATATCTAAATAATTAACCAAGCTTCATGCCATCTGTAAATCTCATTAGTACAAACTCTATATTTTCATCAAAGTCAATGACAAAAGTGCTTAACAGCACAGGACTAAGAACAAACACAGGCTAAGAACAAACACTATTTGACAATAATTCCCAGTTGACATAGTCTCATAAATGACTACTCTGGAATATAAGATCAAAAGCCATTGCCTGTTAGAGAAGTGGTCAAACGATGTTAAGAAACACTCTCAAAAGAACCAAATATTATTAACTAACATGATAGAATGCTCCAAATAATTAATAATCAGAGAAATAAAAACCGAAACAATCTGAAATGCTACCTAATACCCAGTAAAATGGCAAACCAACAAAAGAAAGAGTCAATAGTGGAAAGGGTTTAGAAAGATAGACACATTAATGCATTATTATTATTTTTAAACCCTTACCTTCTGCCTTAGAATCAATACTGTGTATTGGTTCCAAGGCAGAAGAGTGGTAAGGGTGGGCAATGGGGGTCAAGTGACTTGCCCAGGGTCACACAGCTGGGAAGTGTCTGAGGCCAGATTTGAACCTAGAACCTCTTGTCTCTAGGCCTGGCTCTCAATCCACTGAGCTACCTGGCTGCCCCCACATTAATGCATTATTGACAGTGCTTTGAGTACAATGATCATGAAAAACAATTTAGAATTATGCAAATATATTAGCTAAAATGACCATGCTCTTTCATCTAGAACTTTCCCTATTACACAAGTATCTCAAGATCATGACAAAAAGCTCCCTATAAATATATTCCCCAAATATACACTAAAATATTTTAACAGAACTTTGAGTGGATGGAAAAGACTAGAAACAAAAGTAGACTGGGGAAGTTAAGCAAATTGTAGTATTTGAACATAATTTGATTTTTCTGTTCTATAAAAGTGTTGAGCATAATGAATACAGAGAAGTATTGATAGACTTTTATGAACCATTACATAGTGAAGTGTACAGAGATAGTTAAATATTATACATAATACTACAACACTATAAATGGAACAGAAAACAGTCCTCAAAAGATCAAAATAAAATAAAAAAGAAATTCCGGTCCTCTTTCCCACTAGGTGCATTCCACCATTCCCACAGGAAATTTCCTTATCAAGAAACATCATCCAAGAGATAATATCAGATTTGGTACTTAAATCATGTTAATATACTCATTATCTTCTGCTCATCTAAATAAAAAAAAATCAGAGGGTGAAGGAAAGAACTCTTTCTAAATCCTTTTAAAAAGTGATTTGAGACCAGACATGTTTTCATTTCCTACCATACGCTTACTTTGTACTGGCCTCCACTATGCTATCTCAGAGAATACTTTCTCTTCCTTCTACCTTTTTAGCTTTCTTTTATATGTTGTCTTCACCCATTATTAAGCTCTTTGAGAGTAAAAACTACATTTGTTTCATATTTGTGCCTCTAGTAATTAGCAAAGTATCTGGCAAAATAGATGATTAATTAAGCATTTTAATTAAGACTTTATGAGAAGACAACTCCTTTGTAAAAATTTAGGCCCATAACTATGAATCATAGCATATAGCATTAGACTTTTTCAACATACTGATCAGTTTTATTGAACCTTTTCCCCCTTCTTCCTATTTTTATTTCCTTAAAATATTTTTTTAAAAAGGGTGTCTCTCTGTAAAGGAGGAGAGGACTAAGGGGATAAATCTAGGCAATGAAAAATCAAAAGCTAGCAATTAATAAATTATTTTTAAATGCCTCTTCTTTGGGTCCAGTGATTGAATTAGTGTTTACTTCATCTAATTGTGATCTTTTATTCTAAATTCATTTTGTTTTACTGGAATGGCATAAAGAATTTTGTCAGAGTTTCACTGAAATCTAAGCAGAAAGTTAAATTAGACTATCATGAGCTATTCTTAGTGACTTGTAGAGGCAACTAGAATCACTCCCCCTCTCACCCCCACCCATTGCTTTTCAAGTTCTCACAAACTTTCTCTTTGAAGATTTTTCCAGAAACAGAAGACAAAGTAGTCAAAGTAACTAGCCTTTAGTTTACAAACTCTACTACTTTCTTAAAAATCAAGACATTTGCCCTACTGTAGTCTGTGGCATGACATGTTCTTCCATAACTTTTTTTAAACTCTTACCTTCCATCTTAGAATCAATACTATGTATTGATTGCAAAGCAGAAAAATGGTATGAGGTAGGCAATGGGAATTAAGTGACTTACCCAGGTTTACACAGCTAGGAAGTATTTGAGGCCAGACTTCCATGACTTTAAGAAATCAATGGCAGTCACTCAGCAATCATGTCTACCATGTTTCAAGACTATTAGATGTAGTTCTTCCAGGTCTGCTGACTTGAACTCAGTTGCTATTCAACAATTTCCTTTCTAATCATAGGTTTCCATACCCTTTCTAATCATTTAAAATATATCCTTTTTAGAGTGAACATTTTTTGTTGGTATCCAGGAGCTTCTAAATGTTGGTAACCAGCAATGATATGCTGCTCAGTTTCTAATAATTCCTTGTAAAATGTGCTTCAAGAGATGAATCTAGGCTCCATAAAGATTATCTTTCTGTAATTTCTGGAGCAAATAACCTAGTCTAGAATCATTATCCCTGCTAGAATGTAAGCTTATGGATGACTTTTTTCTCTTTCCTCAATAACTGGCCTAACACACTGTAAGCACTTAATAAGTACTTTTTCATTGGTCACCTCCATTTCTGCATATCAATCTGTATGGCTTCACCATTTCTTTGAAACTTTTTGACAATATATTATTTTTTAAACCTTTACCTTCTGTCTTATAATCAATACTGTGTATTAGTTCTAAGGTAATGTAATTTTTGGAAGTATTCTAGATGGATATCAAATGTTATATTCCACCTAGGAACTCCTCAGGGCCAATTAAGCACCAAACCCCTTCTTATGAAAACAGAGTTTATTTAATAACAGGAATAAAGGGAGTAAGGGAAACTAGATAGGTATGACCCTAAATCTATTCACACTACCTCCACCCAACTTCTAAGTTCCCTGCTTAGGGAAGCCTTTTGTTTCTTCTCTACTTAATTCTCCCTATGCTATCTAAACCCTTTCCCAAGCTATCTGACTTTATCTAAACTTACTAGCAATAACTAATAAGAAAGAAGGGGAAAAAACCCTGGGTTTGGCTACTGTACTAGGTAACCAATGTTATAGATGGAAATCTTTGGGAACCAACAAGAATTCTAGCAGCTGGCTCACTGATAGATGAAAACTGGACTCGGTAAAATTGGTTTTCTCCCAATAAATCCTCTACCTGGATGCCAAGGACTTCTCCACGAAATCCTGACCTTCCAGGGGGAATCCCTTAGAGCAAAACCCTCCTTCATCTTACAATTGTAGGCAGAGAGACAAAACGCACTCCCAGCTCAGATAAAATCCAAGAAGGAAGTGAAGTTCAGTTATTTTCAGTTGAACACCCACAATTCCTTTCTTACCCAGAATCCTTGCCCAGAATACTTATCTAAAAATTCCCTTCTTTCTACTAACCCTATAAAACCAGACTATCCCTAACTTATTTCTACAGTAGAATAGTAGTAAGGGCAAGGCAATTAGGGTTAAGTGATTTTCCCAGGGTCACACAGCTAAGAAGTGTCTGAAGTCATATTTGAACCCAGGACCTACTCTCTCTAGGACTAATGTGATATTGGAAATTTGGGGTTCCTTGAGGTGCTTTGAACTGATTTTGAGGTCCCTGGTCTAAACTTCCTGTGGACATTTAGGATTCTTTCAAAACTACATTTCCCATAATTTCTCTTGCATAATACAAGTGGGCAGGAAGTGTGATTATGTAGAGAGAGGTATAAGACTCTGGTCGTGATTGGAACACGCTCTCTTTCCCAGGAAGCAGTGACAGTGAAGGTATGGCGGGCATTTTGAATTAGATCTTGGCAGGCACATGGCTTTCTTAATTAACAATATGGATTACAATAAACTATTAATACTTTTGAATATACCTTTCTATATCAATATTATTTGTAATACTAACTCAATCCACTGAGCCACAATAACTATCACCTTGAAAATATATTATTGAGTACATTGTATAATTAAAATTTGACCCCCAGGACTCTAAATGCCAGCTTCCCATGTTCCTTCCTAAATTAGCATGTAGCATGAGAAAGAACATGGGAAGCTGGGATTTAGAGACCTGGAGAGCAAATTCTAATTATACACCATGAAGAATCTTTTGGTGTTGCTCTTCATCTTGGCCATTTCTTAACCTCCTTTAGGAGATAATATTGCATACATTCCCTAAGTCCAGTGGCATGGATCTAATTCCAGTTTTTTCAATGGCCATGAGAAATGGTGACCATTTCTTCCAGAAATATTTTTATTATACATTTCATCCATTAGCATGCAACCTAAGAATACCTATTCATCCTCTAATTCCCTTTTTTATTATTTTTGTAACATTTCATGTCACTGGTTTTTTAATCCCTATGTAGAGATACTCCTTCTGAAAAAAACAGATCACAAATCTCCTTCAACTTTAGTAGTTAGTCTTTGATTTTAAAGTTTTTAAGTTGTGTGTGAAGTGCTCTGATTGAAAAAAATATGACCATTCTTTAACCAATCTTCAGGTGATGAACCACTCTACATTGATCTTCATGGGACAGTCATAGAGTTTGTCATTGGGATGGGATTCAAAACCTTTTCTTCTGGGTAAATGCTGCATGAACATTCCTTCTGCTCTTCTACTGGCCTCATCATTACCATTTCCATTATGGATGACATTATTTAGTAGCTCACATTTGTAAAAGTTTGCAAGCTCACTCATCAAGATCCTATTGACACTTGACTTGTCAGCTTTAATCATCTACATATAACTGAGTTCTTCTCCCTTAACATGTAACTTTAACCTGTAACCTTTAACTAAAGCCTGTAACCAAGTGATATTTTAGAATTTCTACAACTCTTCTATCACATACTGAGGTAGGTAGCTAGGTTTCTCAGTGGATTGAGAGCCAGGCCTAGAGATAGAAAGTCCTGGGTTCAAATCTGGTCCGAGACGCTTCCTAGCTCTGTGATTCTGGGCAAATCACTTAACCTTCATTGTCTAGCCTTTACCATTCTTCTGCCTTGGAACCAAAACACAGTGTTGATGCTAAGAAGGGAGGTAACGATTTTTTTTAAGTCAAAGCCTTACTTTCCTAACAGAACCATTAAAACTCTAATTCACTCATTTTCTAAAACCCAGAAAAGGTCATTAGCCTAAGTGGGTCTTAATTGGTCAATTAGATGAACATCAAGATACCTTAGACCAGTGATTCCCAAAGTGGGTGCTACTGCCCCCTGGTGGGTACTGCAGCTATCCAGGGAGCAGTGATGGCCACAGGTGCATTTGTCTTTCCTATTAATTGCTATTAAAATTTTTAAAAATTAATTTCCAGGGGCTAAGTAATATTTTTTTTTCTGGAAAGGGGGCAGTAGGCCAAAAAAGTTTGGGAACCAGTGCCTTAGACAGTCTCAGTTTAGCCCACTTAACTTATTTCACATGCAGACCATGTTATGAATGAATATCAACATATGTCTATTCATTTCATTAATAATGTCCTCCAAATTAATCATACTGATGTCACTTTACTTATAAAACGCAACCTCTAATGTTCTCATTACCACGTCATTCTGAGTGGGAGATAATGTTCAAAAATCTGATGTTCTTCACTTTGGTTTAATTAGTAATTTTATATGAAATAATTAACTATAAATTTTGTTGAGCTTATGGTTTTATCAGAAATCAAATAAATCAAGTCATTCAAAAAAGAGTATACATTTTAATAGTGTTATTAAATAGATATTCCTAGAATGTACATATGTATAAATGCATACTTACATGTGTATATAATATTTATTTAAGGGACACTTCTAACAGATCCAAATGAGGTTTCAATTAGAGATGCAATATGGCATAACACAAAGAATTTTGGACTTGGAGTCAGGAGATGTATGTTTGAATCCTGCTTCTTAACATTCACTAGATTTATAAGGGTGAGCAAATCATTGAATCCCTCTGGACCTCAGTTTCCTCATATGTGAAATTATACTTATAATAAATGCAATCACAAGGTAACGTTGACATTCAAATGATGTTATTTGTAAAAAAAAACCTATAAAGAATTCTTCTTAACACTGTGCTAGCATGAAATCATTTATCTAAAGTGCCTTTTAGACTTTAAAGGATTATACAAATAAACATTTTAACAATACAATTATGGTGTAATTTGTAAGCATATTGATAAGCTATTTAAAAATAACTATCATAATATTTCTTTTTATTAGGTTCCCACCAAATATGAACTGGTCATGAAGGGAAGTGAAAATACTCTAGCCTCCTTTAACCATAAATAAAATCATAAGCTTATTTGCTCTTTTCTTGCTTCCTTCTCCATTCATATTCCTAACCTGCAATGGCTGAGCCTAATTCTACCAATCCATTGTCTCATCACCATTCTCATCCAATCCCTCTTATTTTCCTCTCCTCAATATCATCTTCCAGAAAGTACTAGCTGGCTCACAAGATGCAATACGTCTATTTTCAAGAGATGACCTCTCCATCTCACATGTGCCATTTCCCATCCATTCCTCATTTCTCTCTTTCCTCTGTACCAAAAAAAATATTGGAATGGAAATGTAAGACTACTTGGAATGTTCATAACGGGGCACTGCATGTCCATCAGAATATCTTCACTTATAGGTTACAGCCTGTCGAACGTCTGTTGAAAGAAATGCAATTAGTTTCTGGAGGTCTAAAGTCAAATACATTGTCTTAGAAAGTAGTTTTAGAGCAAGTCACAGAGCTCTCTACTTGGTAATTTAAATGACTGACCATTCAATTTATGAGTATTCCCTGCAATAAAATCCAGCCTGAACTTAATAATAGCACATTTTATGTGACAACGATGACAATTACAATCTATAGTTACTGCAGCCACCCTTTGGTCCTGGGAAAGACGATGGTATTAATTATACACACTTGCCATTTATCAGACTTAACGTGGCAGGCGATTGAGCTCAGAACCATCTCCAACTTGACTTCTACATTTACCATTTTCTAATCCATTGAAACGAGGATAATTAGAATAGAAAAGAATAAGTGTTTCTCTTTTTCCTCTAGGCTAAGGAATCTGCCTCTCCATGGGACTCAATGTACAGTAGAATATACTTTATCATATTCATTTTGGACCACTCTCTTTAACATTGTCAGTATTTACTTTGCAAGCCTTTCCTATTAAAGGAAATCATTCATATATTTCTGATTTTAGCAGAATGTGACTGAGTCTACTCTGGCTACACACAGTTTTTATATTACTAATTGAGAACTTAATTTTTTATCTTGGATTATTTGGGTGGTTTTAGGGCACTGTATGGCCCTGCTGGTTCATTTAATGACAAAATCTGAATTAAAAGTGTTTCTAGTGGTTTCACATCTTTTGAAGGTCTATGATTCAAGAAAGGGAAAAAATAAACATTTTCATATAAAATCATTATTTTATACTTAATCATATTCATTTCTATTTAGCTTTCTGAGGATAATTAGAGTCACATGGAGATAAGGAACATTCTGAAATCATGGTATTTACCATGGGTTCAAGGTATAGTTTATCCTCAAAATTGAATTAATTGGACCAAAATCTCCAGAATGGCAAGATTTTTGGAGATGGCAAGTTTCTGGGCAGAGGCAAGACAACAAGAACTTATTAACCATTTATTATTTGCCTGATAATATATTAAGCACTTCTCACCTGAAGGTCAAATACTGAAACTAAATCTTAAATCCTTTAACCACATAATGAGAAGATAGAATTCAGTGAAAAAGACCCTGATACTGGGAAAAAGTGAAGGCTTAAGGAGAAGGGGACAGCAGAGGATGAGACAGTATCATGCAAAAACCATGGACAAATATTGGGGCAAAATGGAGGAAAGAAGGGCTTGGTGGTGCTTTCACAAAGAGACTGAATGACTCAATGACTGCAGGATAGCAATCATGCTAAGCAGAAGGAATACAAATACAAATAAAAATACAGACAGTTACTTTTCGAGGAGCTTCTATTCTAATGGAGGAAGATTACACATAAAAAAGACAGAAGGAAGAAGATGGGCTCCCAAGCAGAGGATTTGGTAGCAAATTCTAGAGAGTCAGAAACATAGCTAATAAGAGAATGAAGCCTATCTCATTTGGTTTTTATTGTTTTTCAGTCTTTTCATTTGTATCTGACTTCTCATGACCCCCGAGTGATTTGCCATTTCCTTCTCTCACTCATTTTACAGATGAGAAAAGTGAGGAAAACTGGACTAAATGACTTGCCTAACATCATGTAAGTGATTCCAGACAGATTTCAACTCAGGTCTTCCTGACTCCAGGTCCAGCATTTTATCCACTGCACCTCCCAGGGTTCATCTCCAAAATAGAAATACTAGAAGCAACTCACCAATGGGAACCAGCATGGTGGAAGACTGTTACAGGGGAAGAAAGTAGTTGAATCATATTCACTAAGCCCAAAGTATTAGAAGCATATCTAGGAAGGGAGCCAAATGTCCAGATTATATCTCCTTATGTGAATTTTGTGCACTGTGGTTTAAATTATTCAACTTAATTTTATTTATACAATTAATAAATTAACAATTTCAATTCAATTAACAAAAACTGTTCCCCTCTTTTTAAAAGAAAGTCAATAATGAATATACTTAATCAAGAGAAACAAAGCCCCAAACTGGTTACATACAAAAAAAAAAGTCTCATTCTGCATCTCTATTCCTTGGTCATATGAAAACAAGAGATTAGACTTCAAATTAAATGCACCAGCCTACTTCCTTCCCACCAAATACTACTTGCACAAAAGATGATCACAAATGGTAAAGTGAGTTGTCTTTTTAATCTAAGCAAAATAGAAACCAAAATTAAAGTACTACAGATTTAATAGTACTTAGAATTTCAAGTGAGTCCATAGACTTGATGATGATGTAGGGGGATGATAATAATGTTAGCAACTAGCATTTAAGGTTTGCAAAGTTTCTCAATACATATCGTTTCATTTAATCCTCAAAACAATTCTGGGAGGGAGATTATATTTTCATCTTCATTTTGCAGATGAGGAAACTAAGTAAAACAGAGATTAAATGACTTGTCTAGGGTCACATATCTAGAAAATACCTGAGACTGGGTGTTAAATCAGGTCTTCCTGACTTCAGGCAGTATTCGATCTCCTCTACCACCCAGCTACAAGTTTTCTATATTTGTTTATTATTTCAAAATCTTTATCCTGGCTCTCTAAAGTATCCTTAGTCCATAAAACTATCCCCATTAGTCTCTGGAACAAATGCAGAATATCCCATTCACAGGCACATGGCATAATGCTTAGCTTTCTCTCTACTAATAAGACATCATGTCCCCATCCACATACTCAGCATCATACTAAACACTCTAAGTTTGAGTTATACAAGAATATTGTTGATATGGTAGAAAGGGTTTTGAATAAAAATTTAATAAAAGCTGTCTGCGCCTTCAATGTCTAGAATTGTACATAGACTAACTATAAAGATAACATATTGACATAAAAGAAATATTGATAACTTCTGACCTAATCAATGGCTCTAAATTTTCATCCATAGCATCATCCTTTGCCAACTATGAGCCTCTGAAAAGATATACTTTCTTAACTATAACCAGATTCAAATCCTACTTTAGAAGAATATCATTTATTGAATGAGTTTTGTGATTCTAATTTTCCAATGCAAGCCTCTAACATGTCTTAATTTTTCTGAAACAGAAAGATCAAGGAAAGGTATATTTGAAAATATTACCCAGGAGCAATAGCCCTTACTCTAAAAACAAATCATTTTTCAAGTAACCTGTAGATTTTTTAAAAATCTGAAGGTTAAATTAAACCTGCAAGAAATAAGCTTTAATATGTCATTTGTACTTCACTTTTCTTGATTTCCTATTCTATCGTGAATTTTAAATGCCCCCCAAAGCAATCAAAATGCTGTTCTTTATACTTGTAAAAAAAAAAAAGTCACAGAAAGATGGCCTTCCTACCATCCAAATCTCAGAAATTTTTCTTATAAACAAGAGTCTAACTTCCTCCCTCAAGGCTTTTCCTGCCAAACTTATTGATTCCACTGAATGTTGTAAGCTTTTGAGATTCACAAGAAGCCAAAGTGGTTCTGAAAGGCAGAATTGGGATTTGACTTTTAAATGTCCAAATTGGTCAGACACATCTTCTCCACTGTAAAGAAGAAAAGAGGAAATTAACAGCACTGTTCCATCAAACTTCAAACTTGCAGCTTTCACTCAGGATACAGCTAATTCCCAGTAAAATATGGCAAGCTGTATGTATCCAGTTGTACCAAATTCTGCAACTGTAAACCGATGGGACAGCAAAATCAATGCTATCGATCATTCTGACCAAAACTTTGAAGTGTAATATAGCAAAAGCATCTCAACTCAGTAAAAAAAAAGCCTCTGCTAAGCCCCAGATTCAATTTTTACCCACACTAAAAAAGGAGGGGAACTGGCAGTCATCCATTTTATCATAAAAAAAAAGATCAAGTTTAATCTCAAAAGTCACTAAGTAGGTTTTTTAACCTGAATTATAATTCTCCTTTGTTGAATATTGTCAATCAACCCTCACCTTTGCCTGTTTATATCCAAGTTAGCTCAAGAAGCAACCTACTAATTTCATCAAAATTAATTATGACTATAAACATACCCTATTTCACATTTTAAGAAATGAGAAACTATGAAAAGATAAGATAAGATTTTGAATAAACAGAATATCTAGGAAATGAGATCTGTTGAATTTTTCACTTAATGTGAAGTTGTGATGTATTGTTATGATCTAGGGTTTAAAAGCCACGGGTTCTAGTCACTACTGTGCCATTTACTAGCTTTGTTACCTTACAACTAATTTCTCAGAGCTTTTGTCTCCTTATCTGAAAAAATGGGAATAATAATACCTGCCTTAACTGTCTCTGAGAGATATTTTGTTATAAATCTGATGTTTTAGAGTTGTTTGTTGTTGTTTTTTTATAAACCCTTACCTCCCATCTCAGAATCTTAGAAAAGTGTATATTGGTTCCAACCCAGAAGAGTGGAAAGGGCTATGCAATGAGGGTTGTGTCTTGCCTAGGGTCACACAGCTAGAAAGTGTCTGAGGCTACATTTGAACCCAAGACCTCTCATCTCTTGGTCTGGTTCTCACTCTACTGAGCTATCTAGCAGTTTTTGCAACTGGTAAAGTGCTGGGTGAGTTAAGTAAAAAAAAACCCTCTTTTAACCTTGATTTAAAAATCTTTCTAAAATGTATTCTACTGACTCAAGGAGCACCTACTGAGAATAGTTTAAACTCTGATGATTCAGAAGGATCTTACATAATTTGCCATGCCTCAATGTCATCATGACTTTCAATGTACAACAATCCCAGAAAAGTCAGATAGAGCATTAAAGCTAGAAAGTAAATTAAAAGCCCTCAGCTTCAAATTCCCTCATTTTTTCAGATGAGGAAACTGAGGCACAGAGGGGTTAATATGACTTGTCCAGGGTCACACTGCTAGTAAGTGTCTGAGAAGGAATTTGAATCCCAGCCCTCCTGGCTCCAAGTCCAATGTCTCTTCTAATATCTATGCCATGTTTTAGCTCTTATACAGAGAAAATGCATACTTATTTGTATATATATATATACATATATATATATATATGATTGAATTGAATGTATGACAGTCTGAAAACCATAAAAGTTACTTTTTTAACAAATCAGGTTTTTTTGCAATTGGTTCTAACTTAAAAAAAAGAGAATGGAAATTTTGGTTATTAATTTTCCCTTCTAAACTGTGGCAATAGTAATTATTGAAATAACTACCACAGAGTTGTAGGCTCAAACAAAATAATATATGTAAAGTGTTTTGTGGATTTCAAAGTGTTCTCTCTCTCTTTCTCTCTCTCTCTCTCCCTCTCTCTCTATCTCTCTCTCTGTCTCTCTCTCTCCCCCTCTCTCTATCTCTCTCTCTCTCCCCTTTCCACCTGTCTCTCCCTGCTCCTTTCTCTCCCTCTCTCCCTATGTTGTCCCCCTCTCCCTTTCTCTTTCTCTCTCTTTCTACTTTTCCCTCCCTCTCCCTCTGTCCCTCTCCCCCTCCTCTCTTCACCTCTCTCCCCAATCTCCCTCTCTCACTTTCTCTTTCTCTCTCCTTTTCTCTTTTTCTCTGTCATTTCCTGACTTCCCTTTTCTCCCACAATACATGTGATTTCATCTTTGTAAGGAAATCCCCGTAAGGAAACTCTTTCTAGTGATAAAGATGACACTTGTTTAGCAATTAACCAAGTCTAAGAGAAAGGAGCCTTGAGAGGTTAAGGAACTTGTCTGGGGTCACCTAGTCATTATGTGTCAGAGGCTAGACTTGACCCCAGGGCACCCAGACTCAAAGCCAGATTTCTAATTTCTATCTCATTCCACAGCATTTTTTTCTTATGGTTGAGGTGGGAGTGAAATTGATAGGGCAGAATTTTCCCAATGGAGCCTGCATGGCTATAGTTATACATCCCTAAATAGTGGCTAAGTTATAATAGCTCTCAGAGTTAGGTTCTGGCTGAGAAAAGGAAAGTATGGAAGACTTGCAGAAAGGTGGAGAAAGACAGAAGTGTAATGGGTGAAGGGTAGTTGCGGTTGTTTTGCCAACACCAATTATTGGTTATCTGGAGAATATGAGATGATAACTCATCATCTCATTGTCTCATTGGTTGATCAAAACCTCTGAGATCAAGCCAAAGTGATCACTGCTGCTTCTAAAGCTCCCTATTAATGACAAATAATACAACTAAAAGAATTACCATATAATCAGAATTTTTTTAAACACAACAGGTTGATGCTGTAAGCAAAGGATTCATCCTTGAACAAAGGTTTCTAAACCTTTAAAAACAACTTAACATTCTAATATTCTCCATATTTTAATGATCATACCCCATGAAAGCTGCATTTTGAATCAAGAGGTGTGTGGTATTTTGAACGTTAATTTACTTGCAAGGCAGAAGAAATCATATCCTCCATGGACTTTGGACAGATTTTCTAAAATGCTCACTTCAGTTTTGTGAAAGTGTTTGGTCGTCATGCCAGTGAGGGATTAGAAATTCTGAAATGTTTCTGGCCAACTGGGTAGTTCTATACAAGCTTTTTTCTCTACATTCTGCTCTGTGGAAGCCTGAGAAAGCTGATTTACTGTGTACTGCCACCACTCTCCTAATCCTAAACCACACTGTAGAGAAATCCCTCCTTTCCCCACTTTCTCAAGAACATCAAATTCATTTCCTTAAAAAAAATCATAAGGGGTAGAAATAGAATGAAACAGGAGATAATCATTTGAGAAAATGAAGAGATTTAGAGCAAGATTTAAGAGCAAGGAAATTTTCAAGGATTTTGTTGGAAGAAAGTTACTGCTTGTTGTGAATCTGTGGGAGAATGATAATAATGATAATAACTAGGAGTTATTTTGCCTACATAGTTTATGATACAATAAATGTCAAAAAATACATTAGGTCTGGTTGCTTTGGTGTGAGAACCCCATATTATTAGGGTGTACTTTTGCATCAGTTAGAAACAGATAAACTAAGCTTCTAATTTTTAGTTTGTTAAAAACAAAAAAAAATGTTAGCATGGCCCCTTATCAAAAAGCAACATGAAGGAGAGAGCAAGCTCGATAGAGTTGAATTGAATTCATTTTGATTCCTTTTGGAATTAATTGTCTTTGCCATTCTTTGGCATGTTACTGAAGAAAACCATCCTCATTATAAATATAATTTGTCACTTTTAGGTGGTTAATATTTTATTCTTCAACAAATATAGACTTATCTGAATAATGGATCTGTGGGCTAATAATTGCAATGAAGAAGTGCAATAAATACTAATTAAAATCACTGATATTCTGATTGCTGGCAAGCTCTAAAATTGACTGCCTAGCTTTGTGGTTCTCTGTGTTCTACTCATTCATCAACAATTTTCGTGTCTTGAAAGGGAGGGATGTTATGGGGATTTCATGGCCAATCTGTCATTGAACTATAATTGAAACAAAGAGGATATGCACTGTGTTCACTGCAGAAATGAAAGTTAAAGATGACTTTTGAGCCTTGCAATGTGCTTTGGTGTGAGTCCAATGTTCTGTACTTTCCCAGAAGCCATTTAACCTTCTAAATGTGTTTTCTTTTTTTAAAAAAATTTATTTGTGATCTATCAGAGGGTGTTCGTTTTTAGTTGGTTTGGCTTCAAGTAAGGACTTCAAGGACAGGTAATCATAGATAACATTTTAAGGAGCAATAATTTTCAACCCTGCTATCTTTTCTGGAGAGATGTTGTAGCAATAACAGTGCCCAAGGCTCTGATCCAGAGAAATACTCAGTCAAATGCATTGGGAAAAGGGCTTGTGAAGGAAAGAATTCTAGGCACTATTGAAGCAAGACTCTTTGGGATGTGGGAATAAGGATATCTATAGAATGGCATAGTGCCCTCTGGAAAAAGAGGGACCATTACCTGGATGATCTTCCACTTTTCCCAGTGCCTTTGCACTGGAAATTATCCTTTGCCTGGAATACTCTCTCCCTACATCTCCTTCAAGAAGCCCCTCTTTCCTTTAAGATACAGCTCAAGTATAAGCTTCTACATGAAGTTTTTTCTAATACTTCCAGCCACTAGTATCCTTGTACCCAAAAATGCCTTGTATTTATTTTTATTTGGAATTATGTCTCCTACTTTAGGAGGTCTGTGCTTTGAGGACAGAGATGCCCTCCCTGTCATCTTTTTTATCCCCAGCACAATGTCTGGCATAAAATAGGTACCTAATAAATGTTTGATGATTGATTTTGTGTCTTCCATCCAGGTTTTGGTACTTAATGACTTATCAAAGACTTGGATCTGAAGCTGTATGTGGATCTTAATAGACAGTTAAACTTTTTAATACCAAAGCATCTCTTCCATGGAGCTGCCTCTGTGATCAACTTATCAAACCCTGGGCTGCTAATTAGCTGTTTGGGGCTACCAGCCAACTCCACCTCTGGCAATCACATCCACATTAAGGCAGTGTAAAAGTTCTTGACCAGAAATGTTGATTTATGGGTCATCTCTATCATGGTAGCAGCTTAAATCAAGGTGGCACACCTTTTCTCAAAAGTGATGAAATAGTTCAAAACTTTCATTCAAAAACCTTTATAAAAAATGAAATCTCTTTTGATTTGTGATGCTATTTACTATGTTCAGTATGCTTGGACAAGCACACAGATGTCAAATAAAATCAGAAAACAACTGCCAGGAAAGACTGTTATCATTATGCCCTGCATAATAGTAGGAACTTAATAATTGTGGGTTGTCAGAGTCAATCAGGCTGAATTGAAATCAAATTGTCTTATGTACAGTAAGGATTATAGAGTATTCTCACTGGAACACCCCCTCCTTTCCTAGGTTGAATTCAAGTATCATAGAAAACCAAAAGGGCAGCCAGGTGGGTAATGGAGGGAACTGGGGCAAAAAGAGTAGTGAAGGCAGAAATCTGTGAAAATTATCTGCATTCAGAAGAATAATGAACCATCACAGAGCTGATAGCTTAAAGAGAAAAAAAGACTTTAATATATAGTCATGCTAGAAAGAGCTTTGAGGATCCATTTGTTGGAAGACTCCGTGGAGTCCATCTGGAGAGAAACAAGAAGTGAAGACCACCTCAGAAAGCAGCATAGGTCAATTGAGACCAGAATGAATTGAATCCTAACTCTGTTACTAACCAAAACCGGATTGACAAGTGGTACTGACAGCTAGGGTCATTGCCCGAACCAAAGAGAAACCAAATTTACAATGGTCATTGCTGGGAGGTCTGGCCAAAGAGAGGTACATACATAGCCAAATATGAGAGCCCAAGCCACTTCAAACCATAACATAAAACCAGGAAGCAAAGATTAAAATTATCAGAATAGGAGAAATGGAAGAGAAGATCTGAAAACAGAATGAAGATCACAGCAAAAGCAACAACTGCAGAGACAGGTCATTGCTATGGTAAGTTGTCCAGCTCCAAGACTATGACAAGCTTAACAGCCAGCTCAGCAGCTTTGGACACTGGCAGTCATTATAAATCCATAAAATCAAGAGACAAAATATTTGATCTAAGCAATAACTGCCTTAATGATGTGACTTTAATTAAGCTGCTTCCTCTTTTTAGAAATGCCAACATGTTTCTAGCATAATTTCCAGGTCCCTCATTCTTTAGCTTTAAGATAAGTTGTTTAGTTTAACCTAGTATAGGCTAATGCATGATTTAAGCAGGTTTCTTTTCGATGTATAACGTGACACAAACTTGGCAGAGCTCTTTTTCCTTTGAATTTCTTTTGGAAGAGTATGGACATCATCATCAAGGATAACTGTCTCTGGGTCCTTAGAAACTGTTCACAGTTTGACCCAAAGTCAGCTTTAAATATACACAATGTGAAAAAAGAGAACTAGTCACATTTTAAGCTTTTCAGTAAAACCTATATAGATATAGAAATCAATATCAGCAATGTCATCTCAACCTAAAGTGGAGGCTTAAGCCATCAACATATATCATTCATTATCTTGTAAGTGTTGATGGAGAAATATTGCGGGCATGTTTTTTTTAACTAAGAATAACCCCCATTCAAGTTTCTAATATCCAAAAACTTATGATGAAAATCTGTCACATCTCAAAATTTGTCATATTTTAATATATTTGTGATATGCTAGGTCTATAAAAATGTTTAGCAAAAAGAGAAAATGGACATTTTCACAGAGTTAAAGGTCTTATAGTTAAATTAACACCAGAACCTTATTCTGCCACAGCTGAAATCCAAAGAGACAAACTTCATAAAAATGTGAGTTATTTTAAGATCCTGATCCTATCTAGTGAGTATAGATTGAATTCTCATGGCCAATAGTGTCATCTTTAGGTAATGCCATATATATTTCACCTAAAAAACACCGCCAGAGTAAAATATGGAAACAAAATTTATTTTTGTCAAATTCATCAACTTTTTAAATATCGCATTCCATTCTGTGAAATTATAATGAATTTTTGCCCTAAAGTGGGGAGAGATGGGAGGGAGGGGGAAAAGATAATGAAACATAGATGTTGGGACATAGCTACCATGAGAATTAGTTTCTCTTGAATAAATATATTTATTGTGATTTATTATATATTTGTAGAAAATCATATTAATTACATTATTATGTTACATATTACATTGTGCTCAATATTTAAAAAAAATAAATAGCTTTGCTTTATTTTTACATTTTTATTTTGAATATGTTCCCATAGTTACATGTTTCATGTTCTTTCCGTCTCCCCCATAACCCCCTAATGCCCCTTAACCAATGCACAATTCCACTGGGTTTTACATGTATAACTGATTAAGACCTAATTCCATATTATTGATAGTTGGACTAGAGTGATCGCTTAGTGTCTACATCCCCAATAATATCCCCATCAGCTCATGTGTTCAAGCAGTTGTTTTTCTTCTGTGTTTCTCCTCCCACAGTTCTTCCTCTGAATGTGGCTAGTTTTCTTTCTCATAAGTCCCTCAGCTTTGCTCTGAATCCTTGCATTGCTGCTGGTAGAGAAGTCCATGACATTTGATTTTACCACAGTGTATCAGTCTCTGAGTACATTGTTGTCCTGGTTCTGCTCCTTTCACTCTACATCAATTCCTGGAGGTCATTCCAGTTCACATGGAATTCCTCCAGTTCTTTATTCCTTTGAGCACAGTAGTATTCCATCACCAACAGATACCATCATTTGTTCAGCCATTCCCCAATAGAAGGAGATTCTCTCATTTTCCAATTTTTTTTTGCCACCACAAAGAACGCAGCTATAAATATTTTTGTACAAGTCTTTTTCCTTATGATCTCTTTGGGGTATAAACCAAGCAGTGTTATGGCTGGATCAAAAGGCAGACAGTCTTTTAAAGCCCTTTGGGAATTTTTCCAAATTGCCATCCAGAATAGTTAGATCAGTTCACAACTCCACCAGCAATGCATTAATGTCCCAGTTTTGCCACACCCCCTCCAACATTCATTACTTTCCCCTGCTGTCATTTTAGCCAATCTGCTAGGTGTGAGGTGATACCTCAGAGTTGTTTTGATTTGCATTTCTCTAATTATTAGAGATTTAGAACACTTTCTCATGTGCTTGTTGATAGTTTTTATTTCTTTATCTGAAAATTGCCTATTCATGTCCCTTGCCCATTTGTCAATTGGGGGATGGCTTGAATTTTTGTACAATTGATTTAGCTCCTTGTATATCTGAGTAATTAGACCTTTGTCTGAGTTTTTTGTTAACAGCTTTACTTTAAAAAAGAAAAGAAGGAATGAGAAAATTCTGCACCATCCCATTACCACCACCTTTGCAGAAGAGTTGTATTATGGCTATGAAATAGTGCCCATACCATGGGACATGACTGATTTTGCAGAACTGCCCGCTATTTTTTTTTCTTTGACATAGGGTAGCTCACAAGTCTTCTTATGGTTTTAACCCTATCAAGCTTGTAGTCTTTGTTACAAGGGATGGTTATGCTGGGGAGGGACAGGGGAGGGATATATTTCAGAAATCAAGGTGATGAAAAACATTTTCTTCATTATTTGTGATTTTAAGAAAGATCTATGTTGTTCTAGAGGAAAACAAAACAGACAAACCTCTGCTTTTTGGCAAACTGAATTTTCTCCAATAATCTAGCTTTTCTCTGTCGATGTCTCCTTCCTCTTAACACCCTCCCCATCCTCTGCCCCTTTCCCAATTTCCCAATTCCCAAATCTGCCTCACAGCCAATCTTGAGAGTCTTCCTTGGTAGAAATTTCTAGCCTGCCATTTAATGTTGGTAAATTGCTATCTGCTTGTGCCAGGGGTACACCTAGTGCCACTCCTACAAAATGCCCGACCCTTTTCTGCATAGCTGATTGACACTGTTATATGGGATAGCCTCAAGTAGCTTAATGCAAGGGAAAGAGCAGGAGTTTTACATAAACATGAGGTTAAGTCATGAGGATGTCTCTCATCTAGATCATGTTTTCCTTTCTTTCTACTTTTCATCCTAAAGATCACCTCAGCCAAAACCTAATTTCTAAATATCCCCTTCCCTCTGGAGGACTCATTATATTGGATGATAACATGGTCCTGATGTATTCCTTTTCTCCTTCCTCTGCTCTTTTCCCTGCCTCCTGAGTTAAGTGTCTCCCTTTGGTTAGGTAAAATATACCCATAAAAGCCTATTCATTTTTATACTACTGAATTATTACACACACACATGGAAATCTTCAAATTTCCCAAAAAACTCTTGTAATTTATCAGCCCCAGTATCTTCAACTTTGAAAATGTTCTACCTTCATGTGCCAATTCAAAATAAGAAATGAAATAAATCCAGCCATAGCCATTACTATCATTCAATCAATTCAGAAAATTTAGTTAAAAAAAATCTTAAACATGTACTATGTACAATTCAATGGGTCAGGTCCTGGGGACACAAAAATATTTTAATGGTTCATTTCCCAATATCCATCAACTAAATGTGTATAATTTATAATACAATTATCATATTATATAATACATCCATAATTTAAATATATATTACATAATTCAATTGATAAGAATTTGTGTATATTTCACATTCTTAAAAAAATTGGTTTCTTCAAAGCTGAAGAGTGTCCAGCAGTGGATGATCACAGCATAAAAAGGTCTTGAGGCCACACGTATAGGCATCAATTGATCAAATTGGGACTAATTAACCTAAATCAGAAAAGATTTCATGGGAGAGGCTAGCATTTTTCTACTATAGACAGATGCCTTTAGCTACAAACCTGTCATGTGCCTGATATCTTGGTTCTGTCAATTAATCAAAAGGAGACATTACCCTCGTTTTCTTGCACCTTCAATAAAGTGCATTTCTCCCATTAGATTCAGCAATCAGCAATAAAGTGCCCTTTTGACTTCCCTGCCTAAATGAAGGGCCAATAGCAGCAGAATCAGAAATCAATGACCTCTGTGGAACACCTACTTTGTTACATGCCCATTATGATGACCGCCATCGAAGAAAAGTGCTGACAGACAGAATTTTTACTAGAAATACCATTTTCCATTGAAGCTAAGTAATCATTTTTCCTCATGAGAAATACTTGGCCTTTTATTACAATCAAGGAGACTGTTGGCTGGTCCAACATTTGCTACTAAAAAGGGAGAATGGAGAGAAGGGTCTGACTGTCTTGTTCCAATTTCAGCCAAAGGGAAATGAGAGGAAATGAGAAAATTGGTATTAACACTTTTACGCTTCACAAAGTATTTTGTATCTTTATATCTTTTGATCCTCACCATCATTCTAGGAGGTCAGGGCTCTTGTGGGTCCCATTTTACAAACAAAGAACGTGAAGCTGAGAGAGGTTAAGTGATTTGATCTAGTAGAAACCTAAGAGAGCATTCAAACTCAGGTCTTCCTGATGCCAACAAGTCCAGCACTCTATCTATATACTCTAAGTCCAATTTAAGCAGTTTATAAAAGCCAAGCACTGACTTCTCTACATACATGTTATCTGACCCTGGTAGAACCTAAGCTTCTTATGGTTAGAACACAGTTTTGTCAGAAGTAACAATTTTGAAGAAGTTGAAGGAATTATTTTCAGGCTATCTGAAATAAGAGAAGACAACTAAGTCATGGAAGAAAAGAAAACAGGACCTTATTTTTGGCATAAAAAGTTCAACCTAGAGAATGGATGAAAAGGATATCAATAAATATCATTCACATCCTGATTATCCAATTTATATACTTTTTTTCTGAGAATAATTTAAATACACACTCAAGGCATTCTCAAAGAGTAAATTAGAAGGGAAAAGGCAGGTTTTTCACCAGCAATATTCTGCAGTGCAAGACCCTTTCAGTTGCCATCTTGCTATCTATTCTACTTCTCCCCACCTGAAATTGTACCAATGAAACCAGGCTTGAAGAAACCATGCCTACAGTCCCTGAGGAAGTTGATTAACTCATCTTTTGAACTCCAATCCTGGGGTTGAACATTAGGTGATTATAAATTCACCAGGTAATAATAGGTAGCCATATTAGGTAACATATATTATTAGGTCATATTAGGTTATAATAATAGGTAATAGAATACTATTCACCTGCCATCCTGTCATCTACCTAAGATATCATCCCATCTTCCCTGAAGCTACACATTGATACCCCCCTTCCCCTCACATACACACACATTTCTAATTTGTCCAGAATAAAGTCAGTACTACTATTTCCTCTGGCAAAGTCATATTTAATTGCCATATGGATCTCTTATCATCCCTACAATTCCCCACATCAAAACTCCTTTTCCTTTGGTCCTTATCCCACTATAGGTACTGTCATTCAACTCCATGTTTGGAATGTAGGATCCTTGAAGGCAGGCATGGTCTTGCTTTTGTATTTATATTCCAACAATGAAGTACCAAGCCTGGCAGATAGTAAATGTCCCTCAGTAAATGTGTTGTTTTTTTCATGCATTCATCATTATCAACGTACAAGTAACTGAAAAATAAAGAGATTTTTAAAGTTTTCATTATGTCTATTGCTTAATAACCATAAAAATCCATTTGATTATAGAAAATATTAAATATCTTCTTCAAGATGGTTCCCCTCTGTATATGCTAAAATAATAAAAATTTTCTTAAGAAATACAGTGAAAAATATAACCTTCTTTGACCCCAGATTATGAATATCAGGTGAGAGATAGAGAAATATTTATAACAGATGAAAGGTGTTCACTGTTAGGGAATCAAACCCTAGTATATTCTCTCTCTCTCTCTCTCTCTCTCTCTCTCTCTCTCTCTCTCTCTCTCTCTCTCTCTCTTTCGCTTGTCCTCTCTCCCTCCATCTCTCTCTCTCCCTCTCTCCCTCTATCTCTCTCTCTTTCTCTCTCTTTCTATCTCTCTATCTCTCTCCCTCTCTCTCCCCCCTCTTCTTTCTCTCTTTCTCTCTTCCTCTCTCTCCCCTCTCCCCTCCTCTTCCTCTCTTCCTCTCTCTCCCCTCCCTCTCTGTGTTTCTGTCTCTGTCTCTCTCTGTCTTTCTCTTGGTCTCTCTTCTCTCTCTCTTTCTCTCTCTCCCTTCTAAATAGATAATAAAAAGCCTAAAGAATGATATGTCACTGACTGGAAGAAAAGTCCTTGCCTTGATTTACCATCCTTATTGATGACTAACAATTAGAAGTCAATCCCCAGGGCATCGTGAATTAAAGGGGAAATAAATGACATCCTACTGCCCTTAGATCCCAAGAAGCCAATTAGAAAATGACAAATCATTGGCAGTAATCTGCAGATTAATGTTCAATCATATTGCTTCAGTAGTTATGGATTCCAACTATAAATGCCTCAATCCTATCATATCATCTTAAAAGATAACTAAATACCCAACATTCTCTAGATCCTAAAAGTAAAACTTTAAAGTAAAAGAACATGTAGTAATTAGTCAAAACACCTTTTAATATCCCTTCTGTGAGGAATAGAAGAAAGCCTGCTCAAGCATCTTTTGGGGAAATGCCAAACAGGGATTTTCTTTTTTTTCAGACTATAGAAACAGACCCAAGGAGACAGGAACAAATCTGGAACTGTTAAGAAAACACATATATACATATACACACACCTACACATATAGCTGGCCCTATAACCTCACAGTGTTTCAGTAATGTTCAATAAAAATATATGAAAATCAACATATTCACTGTTTCTTAACAAACAAAAAAAAGGATTTAAATTTAACACAAAAATAGCAGTTGATATCTGTCGCATCTTCACTACAGTGAGGAGGTATCCATTACCTTCAACACACCAGTGTGTATCCCACACTAAGTTTTGTGCCTTTTCAAAAAATTGACATTCCCATGTCCTCTCTCGAAATTATTCTCTGAAGGTTAAAAAAAATGAGGTGGGAGGAGAAGTAGGGAAACCCTTTCTTAAAATTAAAAAAGGGGGAAATTTGAGAGATTAAGACCACCAACTGAGAAATTAAACAATGATAAATTCATTATAGCTCTATAATTTGGGTTCTTTTAAGTTCTGATATATCTTCTATAAGGTCATAGGATGGTCAATTTAGAACCAGAAAGGATCTCAGAGGACATCTAGTCCTACCCCTTCATTTTGCAAATGAGGTCAAGTGACTTGTCCAATCTTATAGAATTAGAAAGCATCAGAGAAGGGTGATGAAACAATTCAGTATATTTCCTTACACCACACTTTGTTTAATATTTCCCAGGGCAACCATGTTCCACTGATATCCTTGAGAAATCAAAAGAAAAGAAGGAAGGTCACCCACCGGTTGGGATTGGAGGGATTTGTGGAAGGACATAAAGAACAAGATGAAACCTAAACATTGGATAAATTGTTTGGTTTATAGAGTGTCACTAAATTAAACTGACAACAATAATGATAGCTATCATTTATATAGTACATATTGCAAAGTTCTTTCCATAAACTGTCTCATTTGATCCTCTCAACAACCTGTGAAATGAGTGTTATTATCCCATTTTATAGATAAGAAAACTGAATTCTTAAGAGGTTAATTTTCCCAGGATAACACAACTAGCGTCCAAGATAGGATTTGGTTCAGGTCTTCCAAATTCAGGTTCAGCACTCCACTCCCCAGCACTGCATCTAGACTTTATTAATGATAACTGGATCCTTCTACTCCTATGGGCACCTCAAATTCATTTCCCAGAACTTTTCCAATAAGGTCGTTTCTTTCCTTTAGGGGAACAAATCAGCTGTCACAAATTAGAGGTGGAAACCTGAATATGGACAATCTCTTATAAAGCACACATTTCCCAGGTTGATTTTAGGATCAAGAGATAATATTTATAAAACATTTTGCACAGCCCCAGCACACAGAAGGTGCTTGTATTGATTAAGTCCTTATGTGTGCCAGCCACTGTGCTAAACACTAGATCTACAAAGAAAGACAAAAAAGTTCCTGTTCCCAAAAAGTTCATAATCTAATACAAGAGATAACATGTCAATAACTGTGTATATACTAGATATATACAAAGGAGTAAAGTATGAAATAGGAATGAATGGCAGATAAGGAAACTGGATAGAAGATGGGAATCGGGGATATAAGAAGAAAAATATAAAAGCATGAAAGACAAAGTAGATCCAATGGCAGGTCACCTCAAGATAGAAGCTCTCACCAATCTAGCTACTGCTAAGTCCACGGTCTCTAAAGTAATATTTTGTACTCCATTAGACATTCTAAAAAGCTATCAGTGATGCTGACAATGAAATATTATAGGTCTCCAATGCAAAGCGTGACCAGCAAACCATTGATATCACTCCTGCAATTGGTCTTTGATTCAGAATCCCACTGATTTAGCTAGCCTCTCCTCATGGCCTTAGGGGTATCATTTTTCTTAAGATCAAGAACCTGGGTGGTTCATTGATTTCCATGGGAATTTTGGGACTTAAATGGGGGGTAAATTGAATTCTATAAATATAAAACCATGGTGGGTACTTTAATTGAATTTTTCAGAATAAAAAAAATCCTGTGGTTGTTTCTTCTTTAAAGAATTGTTTGGATGATTTTACTGTTGGCATGTGGCTTATTTTTAACCCATTTAATTGCTTCAATCACCTAATCACTATATTAAATGTTTTTATTTTTCTGAATGTACCTTTTTAAGTTGTATCTAGTATGCAGACATTATTAACCAAAACTTTTCAAGCATCAGTACAAGAATCTCCAAAAGGAATTGAGTTGGGGGAGGATTTTTTTGTACCTTTAAATAAATATAATTTGCCCTGCAAGGCACCATCATTATAAAGCACTTACAAGTTCTCTAGGCAGTCAGGTGGATCACGGTGGTGGCAAAACAGCCCAAACCCTACAATTTTATAAATAATGGGTGCTTCAACCTGTGGAGATAAATGCTCTGATATTACTCAGCTTCAGCTTTTGGCAAGTTCAATTCCTTTTCCAAACTGATATTTTATTAACCCTCAGAGTCTCTAAACTGCTTGCTCCATAATTCTAGAAAAATTTTCTTTTCTGAACAAATAGAATAGGAATAAGTTTGATATTCTTTTATGTGTGATAAGCATACACTGGTTGAGGTTATAGATCATACTGAATCCCATCTGAATAACTGTTGCACAATCCAAGGCAGAACCAACCTGGAGTTGATGATGATCACTATAGCCTCCCCAGAAGCTGCTGAAATCAACAGCATCTGAAAACCAGGGCAGGTTTTCTTTGGCTTTTTGTTTTGTTTTGATTAATGAGAATATCCCTGGAACCTCATGCTCTTTGCTGAAAGAAACCTGAATTAGCAAAATTGTTTAACTGACATTCGCATCAATATCCATCTCCTCAAGAGTTGCTTCCTTTTCTTAACTGCATCATCATCATCCATTTATTGGACTTTAAGTGTGGGAGTCTCTGATGGTTCTGTCCTGAATCCTCTTGTCATCTCTCCTTTTCTTCTTCCTCCTCCTCCCTCTATTTGTTTTCTTTCTCTCTGTCTCTCTGTCTCTCTGTCTCTCTGTCTCTCTCTCTCTCTCTCTGTCTCTCTCTGTCTCTCTCTCTCTCTGTCTCTCTCTCTCTCTCTCTCTCTCTCTCTCTCTCTCTCTCTATATATATATATATA
>NC_058134.1:52409370-52439267 GCF_016433145.1 Gracilinanus agilis | reverse complement strand
ATATATATGTATATGTATATATATATATATATCCTTCTTTCCCATGGTGATCTCAGCGATTCCCATAGGTTGTTACCCTTTATATAAATATAACTACTAAACCTATATATCTCCAGTCCTAATATCTCCTGAGTTTCGATACCTCTTGACAATTAGCTAGTGAACCTATATGATCCATAGACATCTCAAATTCAGTAATTCTGAAACAATCCATTCTATTTCCCAAGGAAAAAAAACTTCCTCTTTTCCTAATATCCTCATATGGCTTGATGATACTTTCTGAGACATCCAGACTCTCAAATATAGAATCATGCTTGCCTCTTCCCTCTTCCTCATTCCCCAAATCCATCAGCTGAAAATTTTTGCCTGTTCTACTCCTACAACATGCCTCAAGCTCATTTCCTTTTTCTTATGCATCTGTTTAGGTCAGGTCCTCAACACCTTTCATACTAGTTTTTGTAATACTTTATTGGTCTTCTCACTTATAGTCTTTCCCCCTCTCACATAAACATTCTACTCTGTTGACAAATAATCTTGTTAAAGCTCCCATGCTCAATAATGATAACTAGCTGTCTGATGACTTAGATAAGCTATAAACTCTGGAAAACCAGGAAGGAGCTTCAGTAACCATCTGGTCCAACCCATAAGCAAAAGGAATTTTTTGATTCCTGACACCATGCTCATCAGTTTGTCAATAATTTGTCACCTAACTTTTTAGTCTCCTTTGACATTAGTCAAAATCAACTCCTACCTCTCCGAGAGACCTGACATTCTACTTCCAGTCACAGTGCATTTGCTACAGGTTCATATCCATGCTTAGAATCCACTCTTCCCTCATCTTCACCTCCCGCCATCATATGCCTTCTAGACTAAGCTCCTCTGTCAATCCTTTTCTGATCCACTTTCCTGTAGCTGTTAAAGCACCTTCCCTCCTCAAATTGCCCTGTATTTTTCTTTATTTGTTCATATAACTGAACATTATAACTCCTTCCCCTGTACTCTGCCATTTTGAATGCAGGGATAGTGCTTTGTAATCAGCAGGAACTTTACACGGCTTAGATAGATCTTAACTCATTAACTCCAAATACCAAGTCTTCCCACAATGAAACATGGTAACAAATATCAGTTCTTTGTTGAGAAAAGAACAAATCAGTAATCAAATTTGTTTGCCCCTTGTCAGCTCTGCTCATCAAAGCTGGTCACTGTCTTCAAGTATTCTGCATGTTAGTGAAATTCTTATGGGAGAATTCTTACACTCAAGTTTATTTTCAACTTCTAGATGTTTGAGGTGTTGGTATTATTCTTCGGGGCTTTGTTTAAATGCCATTTTAACATTTTTTATTATAAACTTTATTTTTCCTAGGTTACATTTCATTTTAATTTTTTAATGTTTATGTTCTAAATTTTTGGCAATCCATGTTCTCTTCCTCCCATCCTTCCCTAAGAAGGCAGGCAATATGACATAGATTACATAATACATATTTCCATATTTGTTATGTTCTGAAACAAGACACATATTGCTTAAACTAGAGAAAAGTTCATGAAGGAAATAAAGACTAGTATGTTTCAATTTGCATTTGATGTCCATCTGCTCCTTCTATGGAAGTGGATTTTTTTTTTAGGTTGAGTCCCTTGGAATTGTCCTAGATTCTTGCTTTGTTGATAATAGTTAAGTCATTCACAGTTGATCATCGTACATTATTGTTGGTACTATGTATAATGTTCTCCTGATTCTGCTCACTTTACCTTGCATCATTGCATGAGAAGCTTTTTTTCCAGGGATTTTTCATGATCATCTTGCTTATAAGGCACAATAGTAGATGCTATTTTTATTCACCAGAAATACATTTTTTCTGTTGTGTCCAATGGCTCTGTTCCTATTGCCTTATGTTGGAAAAGTGTCATTAAAGAAAAAATTTCCCATTTTTACCCTTCTTTTTAAAATCACAATTTGTTATGAAGTGGATGTTAGAATTGACACAATTTGAAAACAGCTATAAAGTGTGCCTCAGGGGACCAGCCAGGCTGAGTTTAAGCACGAGGCTGTGGAGAAGGAAACATTATTTAAATGTACACAATAGCAAACAACTTATTAGAATTTATACTAACAAAATGCAGAGAAGATCTAATCTAGGTTTTTTCCCCCTGAACCTCCCGTGGACAGAACTCAAGGAGAACCATATTTAGGAAGTGAGGGTTGAGGTCTTACAGCCCTATAGTTCATGTCTAGCTGTGCCCTGCCAAGCCTACAAAGCTGCCCTCAATACTGAGCACCATTATACAAACAGTCCTTTTATTTGATAGAAGTATGAGCTATCGCTGACTCACTGCCTAAGTGTATCTCTGAAGCAAGTTCGGCTTTTCTTAGAAACCAAAGAAAAAGGTTTTCACATAAAGGATGGCTTCTGAATCACCTCTCCTGCCGAGTTGCCTCAAAATCCCAAAGCCCTGATTCCATACTAGCTAGCTAAGCGGGGCTGAACTTGGAGGGTCTTTGTTGGGATTTGTCAAGTCCCAGAAACCCCCAGGGTGTTTTTCAGCCACATGTAAGATCACAGATTTAGAACAGAAAGACCCTATAATCCAGTCACCTCATTTTATTGTCAAGAAAACTGAGGCTCAGAGGGAGTGCCTAAGATCACTTGCATAATAAGCATCAGAAGCACAATTTGAACCTTAGCCCTGAGATTCCAGATCCAATGTACTTTCCACAGTGTCATTTTGCCTATTTTGTTTAGAGAAAGGAACAAGCAGTTCTTAAGTACCTACTATGTGGTAGACACTGTGCTAAGTACCTTGCAAGTATTTTTTTCTAATTTGATCTTCATAATAATCCTGGAATGTTCTATTATTATCCCTATTTTATAGTTGAAGAAACTGAGGCAGAAGTTAAATAATTTGCCCAGTAAATATCTAAGGCTAGATTTGAACTCAAGTCTTCCTGCCTCCAGATCTAATAATCTACCCACTGTATCACACCTGGATGTCTTTTGTTTCTGAAGCCCAAGACATCCTACGAAGTCAGTCAATGACATCCAATAACCAACAGTTCTCATCTTCATTTACATGGTCCTTGGGTTTATCGTTGACTGAGAATAGTTGATCTTCTCTTCTCCAAAGTATAAGCTCTATGGAATTGAATATTCTCTTTCTACAAGATCAAATCAATTCCCAAACTCCAGGAGGAATTTCCTCAAATAACTTAAACAATGACTTTTATTGACTCCATGTCCATATAGTGCTGGGGGTCTTGAGTATGGACATGAATTGGGAATTCCTAGTTTTCTTGTTATGGAAGCTGCAAACAAACTCATTTTCACTTTTAGCTGAGTTCTCTGTGCCTAAGAGAAAGATCTGACCAGCTTCTCAGTACAATGTTATGAAGACCTGTGTTAGAAGTCCTGAGTTGGACTACTTTCTTTCTCCTCAAATTCGGAATGGAATATATTCTACATCCCTTTGGTGCCCGACTTTCCAGGAATATTCTCACTAAAACAACTAAAAGAACTCAGAAAATACCCAGGTCAGATTTTTTTTATGGTCACACAAATTCTTGGTGACCAAAAGAATTCTGAGGATACAGAGATGGGGAGAATCATGTTTCATGTGCCTGCCTCCGACTTTGCCTACTGCACTGGAATCATCTTAAAGCAGATACTTAAGTTAACCACTAACAACATTAGACACTAGCTAGGTGCTGAATGTAAAAAATTAATTTCTCCTACTTTTCAAGACTTTCATATGAAAAATATTGAACCCATAAAACTGTGTCTTTAATGAAACTTGGAAATGACATTTCTCAACACTCCATTGCCGATGAAATTACATCAAATATCATAGAAATTATAAAGACTTCCAAGATGAAGCACCATGAATTCAGCAATGTTGAAAGTAAAAATATGACATGAAAAGATTACATGTGGTTAAAGTCTCACATTAGAAACTGAACCTAAAGACATTTCAGATAGCTAGCATGTACACAGTATTTCAAGATTCCCTAAGCATTAAACATATATTATCTCCTTTAATCCTAACAACCACCCTGTGAAGTAGATACTGTGATTATCCCCATTTTAAAGATAAGGAAACTGAGACTAAACGACCAAAAGTCTTTTCTAGGGTTATATAGCTAGGTACTGTCGGAAGCATATTTGTATTCAAGGTTTTTATCCAGGATACCATCTAGATGCTTAATTGAGTAGTTAAGAAAATACTTAGCTCTACACATTTAAAAAAATGATTAAAAATTTTAAAATTCTTGGACAAGATAATATCAGCCATTTACCTTTTCTTACTTCTTATGAATTTACATTTTTCTCTCTTCCTCCTTTATGTATATATGTATATGCATACAATATATAAATATAAAATACATATGCATGTTTATACACATATGCATAGATAGAAAACTGTGCATGCAATAATTCTGATGAATGTTTGTTGCTAAAAAGAATATATCATCACCTATCTACGTGGGACAGTGAACCTACCAAATTTAGCTAGTTTGCTTTTCTGGCAATAGACAAATCAGTCCATCCATCGTTAGGTCTACAAACTTTACTACTGTTTAGGATTTTCTGACCCTTGTAATCCATTCAGCTTTAAAAATGTAAGGTCACCTCCCCACCAAAATGAGGCACTAAAATAAGAGTTTAGTGGGGAATATATATATGTATAATATATATATATATGCATATATCTCCATTGTGTAAAAGATGAAGTTTTACTTCAATAAACACCTTTCTCTTTTCAAAAATAACCAAATAAACTTAAAATTGAATAGGCTCAAATAGGTAGTCAAAGAGTTGAATCCCCTATTTCATTTTGTTAGTTATTTAGTTGATATACATTTATTAAATATCTACTATATGTGATATTGAGCTAAATACTGACAAAATATGAAAGAAATGCAGAAAATGACCCCTACCATCAAGAAGTACATAGTCTATTTTGCAAATGTAATACAAGGAAATTTGTTTGGACGGGGAACATTTTTAATTTAAGGGGGGAAAAATTCACAGGCTCCATTTAAAGGAAATTACTCAGAGCCTGGATCAGAGTATTTGAAAAATATTCCAGTGAATCTTCAGAGTTCTAATGGAGAAACATTATGTTTTAGAGTCAGAGCCCCCTTAAGTAATTACAACCACTATCCAGGGTCCCCAGATACCATGTGTGACTGGAAGAGCAGAGAATTAGAGGCAACATTTTATTGATCTCTTATTGCCAGTTTTGTGTGTGTTAAATATTACAAGGAGGAATCATTTTAATGGACTTGTACCTGGCAATTACATTATTTCTTTCCAAGGCCATAATATAAAACTCATCAGCCACTGATATTATAAGTGCTCTTAGGAAGGCAAGGTTTCCCATGAAGATAAGGCCCTAAGTGACTAAAGGTAAGAATTCTGCTCTCGCCCCTGAAATTTTAACAAAAAAATAATGATAAAATATAAAGCCTTGGAAGTGGGCCAAAGAATCTCTCTGAAGATAGAGTATAAAATAAGATAGGAAAAGGAAGAAAACATTACAGGAGAAAAAAATTCAACCAGATTCATGTGGTACATTTATCCAAGGATACAAAGGAAAGACGATATGAAGTTAAAAATTAGTATAGATGAGACCAGCCAAGATTATCAGTTATGCTTGTAGTCAACATAATCTCAAATAAGGCAAAAGCAAAAATAAATTTGATTTAAATTAGATTAACAGGAAAACTATGTAATTCTTAAAGGGTCCATATACAATGAATTAATGTAAATAATTCACATATATATATATATACCAAATGGAATAATATCTGAATATTTAAAGGAAAAATTAGATTTATTTCAGAGAGACATAATAAAACTATAATTGTAGAAGTATCTTTTGGGTATGAACTTTAAAAAGGCAGGAAGATGGCTAAGGAATAGAATAAAATTTTTTAAAAGTTAGTTATGATAGAACTCTGGTAATTATTAAGTGAAAAAAGAAAAGAAATTAAATATGCAAAGAACTTCCAAAAATTTATAAAGTATTATGGCATAAAAACATCACAAACACATGTAGAAAAGCAGAAATATTAAATACATACTTTGCTGACCAAAAGTCAACAGTAATTATATTCAATAAAAGATCATTGGAGAAAGAATTGGTAGACCAAAGAAAAATTCATAGAAATTGTAGCTAATTTCATTTAAAATTATTAAAGCAATGATACAAAATTTTGAGAATGAAAACAAAGCAGTTTTAAAAGAGAAATTATATTTCTAAACACTTCATCAAACAAAGGCAGAGGAAAAAATTGACAAACACTTCAAAGCTTCTGACAACTTCCTGTGACCCTTGGAATTCTCTTCTTCACAGGGTGGAATGACGACGAAGACTACACATTTTTAGAAGGTAGAGATGCTAGTAACAGAGAAAACCAAATCATATCTTATCAAAAGAATGAATTAAAGGTCTATATCATGATTATTTTTCTAATTGTCTATTAATAAAAATATCTTTGTTAAAATTGACATTTGATTTATTGGATATGCTTCTAATTGATCAGGTGATGTGCTTGACCCCATCCTTAATGTTAAAGTTCTGGGCTTGGGACTTAAAGATATATACCCTAGAGAACAGAGAAAGCTGACCTATATTTTGTAGCAAATGGATCCAAGTCAATATTACTATATCAGTGTGTTGCTTCCAGTCACTGCTTGCATGAGGCTGATGTTTTTGTCCACTAAGTCAAATGAATAGTTTCTCATAATTTTCCTCAATAAACAATGAGCATTATTTACCTAGGAATTTTTTTTTGTAAAATTTTGACTCAGAAGGAAGGGAGTATATAAATGTGGGTGGTGATGGATAATTAATGATGATTACCAAAAGGAGAAGGGAAATAAGATAGTATGTAGACCATGAGATGACATTAAATCATTAATATAAAAGACTACAAGTTATTGTCAGCATCATCACACTCCATGCCTTCAACAACACCACCATGGAGCGTACAGGAGAGGGACATGGGAAAATTTTTAAACATGAGGGAAAGGGAATTCTAGAAGGAATCAAAGAGTAGTAGTGTTGTGAATGACGTTAGATGATTATCTTCCAGTATTTTATGGATGAGAAAACTGGGGCTCTGAAAGAATAAGATGTCCATGGTCTCAAATTGAAAGTTTCCAAAACTAGACTCATTGTATCCTCCCCTCTCTCCCAAAAATCCCATCATTTACTTTCAATTTTTAATTCCAAATTCTTTCCTTCCTTCCCTTACTCCTTTTCATCCCACACCCTCCATGAGATGGCAAGTAGTCTGCTAAAGATTCCACATATGCAATCATATAAAACATATTTCCCAATTAGTCATTTTGTGGAAGAGAACTCAAACAAAAAAAGGAAAGAAAAGAAAGTGAAATAGAATATGTTTTGGTCTTCATTCAGACTATCAATTCTTCTCTGGAGCAGGATGGAATTTTTTGTGATGACTCTTTGGAATTGTCTTGGGTCACTATAATGCAGAGAATAAATAAGTCCTTCATTGTTCATCAAAAAATATTACTGTTACTGAATGCAATTTCTTCTGGTTCTGCTCACTTCACTTTGCATCATTTCATAAAGCTGTCAAGATTTTTCCAAAATCATCCTGCTCATCATTTCTTATAGCACAACAATGATATTACAATCATATACCACGAATTGTTTATCCATCCCCCAATTAATGGACATCCCCTCAGTTTCTGATTCATTGCTACCAAAGAGATTTTTAAAAAGTGAAAAGAACTTATTTGGTTGGGATACAGACTTAATAGTGGCATTGCTGGATCAAAAGGGTTTGCACAGTTTTAGAGCACTTTGGTTTCTCTCCAGAATGGTTGGATCAAATCACAATTTGACCAGCAGTGCATTAGTATCCACATTTTTCTGTATCCTCTCCAACATTTATAGTTTTCCTTATCTATCACATTGACCATTCTGATACGGGTGAGATGGTACCTCATAGTGGTTTAAATTTGCATTTCTCTAAAAGTGATTGAGAGTATTTTTTCATTTGGCTAAAGATAGCTTTGATTTCTTATTCTGAAAATTGCCTCCTTCATATCTTTTGATCATTTATCAGTTGAAGAATGACTTATATTTTTATAAATTTGACTCAATTTTCTATATATTTGAGAAATGAGGCTTTTGTCAAAAACCCTATAATTTTTCTCCAAGTTCATTTTCCCCTTCTAATCTTGCATTGGTTTTATTTATGCAAAAATTTTTAAATTTAATGTAATAAAAATTATCCATTTCATTTTTTGTAATGTTCCCTATTCCTTGTTTTCTTCCTTTATCCATAAGCCTAACAGGGAATTTTCCATTTCCCTAATTTTTTATATTTGTAGATCAAGTATCCATCTTGACTTTATCCTAGTGAATGGTGAGAATGGGGATCTATGCTTTGTTTCTGTGATACTGTTTTCCAGTTTTCCCAGCAGACTTGTTCTAAATCACTTTTATCAGATAGTGAGTTCTTTTCCCAAAAGCTTGGATCTTTAGGTTTATCAAACACTAAGTTGCTATGGATATAAACTGCCATGTGTTGATTACCAAATCTATTCCATTGACCCACTACTCTATTTATTAGCCAGTACCAGATTGCTTTGATAATTGCTGCTTTAGAGTATAGTTTGACATCTGATACCAGCCCTGTATTCCTGGTATGATTCTTGTCATGTATTAATGTAATTCCCCTGCTAATATTTTATTTAAAATTTTACATCAGTATTTGTCGGGGAAATTTTGCTCATCCTACTTTAGATATCAGCACCATATTGGTGACATAAATGAAATTTGGTAGAACTCCTTCGTTGCCTGTTTTCCCAAATAGTTTATATAGTATTGTGAATAATTGTTCTTTAAATGATTGGTAGACTTCACTTGTAAATCTATCTGGCCTTGATGATTTGGGGGAAGGGAGTTCACTGATAGCTTCTTCAATTTCTTTCTCCAAGATGAGGTTGTTAAAGTATTCTATTTCCTCTTCTGTTGATATGACCAATTTACATTGTTGTAAATATTTTTCCATTTCACTTGTTACAAAATTTATTGGCATATAATTTGTAAAATAACTTACATTAATTGCTTTAATTTCATCTTTATTGGTGGTAAATTCACCCTTTTCATTTTTGATACTAGTAACATGATTTTCTTCTTTTTTTTAAGTCAGATTAACCATTTGTCTACCTTATTGTTTTTCCTAAAACCAACTTTGGGTTTTATTTATTAGTCCAATGGTTTTCTTATTTTCAATGTATTAATCTCATCTTTGATTTTTAAGATTTCTAATATAGTGTTTACCTGGAAATATTTGGGGTATCCTTGACAAAGATACTGGAGTGGTTTGCCTTTCTGTCTTTAAACTATTTTACAGATGAGGAACTAAAGCAAACAAGGTTAAATAACTTGCCAGAGCCTAAGGGTGCCACTATCCAATCTAACCCCAAGATCATACTTTGCTTTTCCCTCTCCCTCATTTTCAAATCACTTAGTTTGCCAAGTTTTTTAAAAATTTATTTCTATAATATTACTTGCATCTGTTTCCAATTCACATGTCTCCCACAGCCTCTGCCCTAATTCATGCCCTTCTCACTTTTCCTGGTCTACTGCAATAGTCTCTTTTTCAGACTCCTCCATCTAATCAGTGTCTTTGCAAATCCACTCTTCGCAAAGCTGCCAAATACAAATTTCTAAGTCATAGGGCTGACCATTCCCAGAAATCTCAGGGGCTATGTATCACCTCTAAGATAAAATATAAACTCTTCAACCTGGCAGTGTAAGCACTTTACCTTCTATTTCTTACCTACATTTCCAAACATCTTATATTACTATTGTTCATGTCCTCTACATCCAAGCCTAACTACCCTGCGAGATATTTTCATTTCCAACCTCTCGGTATTTTCACAGGCTCCTTCATTTCGGAATGTACTCCTTTCTCATGTCTATGTCCTAGAATCCCTTTCTTTCAAGGCTCAGCTCATTTGCTACCTCTTACCCAAAGCCCATGTTTATTCTCCAATTGTTACTACTCTTTCCTTTCTCCATTATCTTGCATTTATTTATCTATTAATGTGTTATATCTCTTTTGTCTTTTTATCAGAGGGCTTCATACAAAGGAGGCATTTAATAAATGAATGAAATTACACTGAATTGACACAATGGCCAAAGGCAGAGATAAATAAGCTACGCCTTTTAGCTATGGGTGGACCACTAAGTCCATCCAAAAGTCCTACTAGATTTTGAGGCTAATAACAGGAGACCTCAACTTGGGGAGTCACTCGTTTCATTTGTTCACCTCCCCCCAATTGCATTAAGCAAGGAAGTACTTATATTTCTGTAGGCACTGACCTCACATTTTATAATGGAGACCTGAAAAACTCTTTCAACATTTTAATAGATTTCTGTTATCATAGCCAATGGCAGTCCTTTGGTAATTTAGTGAACAAAGATGACAATGGAACGGAAATGTTCATAAGCCAAGTTTGCATGCATGTGAAAAGAAGAGCTATTTTAAACTTCAGAATGAATATGATTTGCCCAAGAAGTCCCAGCAATTGCAAAGCTCTGAAAAGTATCTGAGCCAGCTAGTCAATCAGATCAGTGGAATGGCTAAACAGCCCTCACCCTATAATTTGGAGAATAGTGCTACTTTAAGGTAGAGAATTGCCTGCTCTTAGCTTGTTCTGCCTTCTGATCTAGTCTGTTCCATATTTCACTTTTTCTCCATGTTTGAAGTGTATTATAGAGGCTACCAGCCAAGTTGCTTTGGCAGAGATATGCACGACTAAAATTTTTTTCCTTCTGTCCAGTACTATGCATTCAGCAGTTTCCTGATAGGTTTGCTCACTCATCAGTCCCAGAAAAAGACCCTTCAAATATACAGTCAATTACTTTGTGAATGAAACATTTTGCCTCCTGTAGAGCCCTCAAACACAGCTTTGACTTATCAACTCCAAAACAGCTGACTATCCCAAGTTCAAGATCAGTAGGCTTTTCATATGGTCTTGCCCTTTAATGATATATCAGACCTTCAGCTACCCCTATTATAAATTACCATGAAAATTATCAAAAGACTGAAAAAAATGGAATAAGTAAAAATACTCCAAAGCCTTAAAGAGACAGTTGTGGGCAATCCAGTTCTAGGGCAAGGCATTAGAAATGATTGGACATTTTCCCTCTAGTTTTCTTGGCTTTATTTTTTTAATTATAATGAATCTATTTTTTCAGATGACATGTCAATATGACTTTTAATAATAATCTTCTGATTTTTTTTGCAATCCATGTTCTCTTTCTCCCTCCCAATCCCCCACCCCCAAGAAGCCAGGCAATATAAGACAGGTGGTACATAGGTTATCATTATACTGCATATTATTTTATTTGAAAAATTTTATTTAATGAATTAATTTAGAATATTCTACTCTGGTTACATGATTCATGTTCTTTCCTTCCCCTCTTCCCACCCCCTCCCCTAGCCAACAAGCAATTCCACTGGGTTTTACATGTCATATAATGCATATTTCCATGGTCGTCATGTTGTTAAACAAGACATATATTGCTTACACTAGAGAAAAATTTGTGGTGAAAACAAAATAAAGAATGGTATGTTTCAATTTGCATTCAGACTCCACTGATACATCTATGGCAGTGGATATCCTTTTTCATCATGAGTCTTTTGAAGGGTCCTGGATTCTTGCCTCCTTGATAATAGTTGTTATTTACAATCGATCATCAAACATTATTATTATTGTATACAATATGCTCCTGGTTCTTTCAAGTTTTTTGTGATCATCTTGTTTGTAAATTCTTTTGGAAAAATAGCATTCCATTACTAGCATATACCACTTGTTCAGCCATTCCTCAGCTGATGGATCCCTTCAGATTCCAGTTCTTTACAAAAAGAATTGCTATAAATATTCTTATACAGGTCAAATGGTATGCACAATGTTATGGACCCTTTGGGTCTAGATTGCTTTCAAATGATCAGACTTTTAAAGAAAAAGAAAAAAAATATATATATACATAAATATGACATTTGAAGGCTGACAGCACCAAAGAGGGCACTATTTTATTGTATTTACATATCATATATAATAATTATCCTGCCTTACAATTATAAAGTACCCATTCCCAAGAAATGCAAATCACATTTTAAGAAAACATCCAAGCAAAAGACAGGACCTCAGAAGGATACTTTCTGGTAAGCAGCAAAAAAAAAAATTTGCTAAATAGGGAAGAATAGATATGGGAGTATGTTTGAAATCATAAAGGAAAAATTATAATGATTAACTATATAGAAGAATCCCCAAAATCATCATATTTATCAAAAGAGCATGCATCTTAAACTGGAACAAACCTTTAAAACCATCTAGTCCAACCCCTTCATCTTACAGGTGAGAAAACTAAGAGGCAGAAAAATTAAGTGACTTATCAAAAGTCATACAGATAACAAAATCAGAGGTGGGATCTGAACTCTGGTCAGTTAAGTTGAGTGGCTCCAACAGGCTGACAATTCATCCATGTATTGGAAAGAAGAGTTGTCATGGAATTTGGGTATAACTCAGAAAGGAAGTTTGGTACCAATGGAAAATGCTGACTTCAAATAAATACATCATGGAAAATAATTTACCTTTGTCCCTCATGACAAAGTCAGTGGAAATCAATAGGGCACTACTTTCTAGAGAATCAAAAGTAGATAATAACCTCCAACTAGCCTTACTGAGTCAGCAAAGCATTTATAAATCACCAGATTTACTGGGCATTATATAGTGCTAGGGACTAAACATGGACCTAATTCTGTGTGAATTGTTTACTTCAGATGTGATTGTCTTCCAAGTTTTGAACAATTTGAGTTTTCTACCTTACATGGCGTGTTCTATGTTCACAAAGTGCAGGCATTATAGTGGGGTCACTCTAGTATTCTTAGTCAAGTTTTACTGTTTACCTATTCGGTAAAGTCTTTTTCCACAAATCATGCATTTGCCCAGGAGAATGTAACTTGTTTGAAAGCAAGAAGGCTTTATTTTGGGCATCATAGTCTTCACAAATTGTGCCAGGGCTAACACAATTAATGAATGTTTGTTGAATTGACAAATTGAATTTGAGTTGTCATATTTATTTTGGGGAAAAAACTCAATAAGCTCCCTCCCAACATTGATATGGCAAGAATAGTTCCTCACAAGCCTGTCTCTCTGAATGGTACCTAGACCATCCTCACTTACTGGAGGCTCCAGTGATAGGTTTTCTAGTTCAGAGTCAAGTTCAGTAGATCTGGTTCCAATAGTTTGAAACAGAAGAGCCTATATGATTTGAAAATGTGTTATCTGCATTCCCTGCCCAATAAACAAATACCTAATTAGCACCGTCAGGGAGGAGGGCAGGATAACATAGCAGAAAGAGCATTGAGTTCAGAGTACTGAAAATCATCGTACCTTAATTCAAATCATGGCTCTGTTTCTTATCTACTGGTGATCTAGAGCAAACCACAAAGCTCTCTGGGGTTTAGTTTCTTCTTCTGCAAGATGAAGAGGTTATGCCAGATGATTTTTAGGATTCTTCTAGCTCTAGATCAATGATTCTATGATCTTGTTTTTTAACTCAACTGATACATGGATTACACACGAAAAATGTATGTCTTTGGTCCCAGGGAATAGATATATTGATGTTTTCATTGAATTACAGGCTTTCAACATCAAATGGAACCTTATAAATCACCTTGTCCAATCCTTACTTGAATGATAATTCCGTTCACCAAACCTTGACAAGTTGTTTTCCAAGAACCTACTAAATTTTTTCCCAATTTTCTGCTTTCCTTCTAATTGTGGCAATATTAGTTTTATTTGTACAAAAGCTTTTCAACTAATGTAATTAAATGATTCCTTCTCTAATGCAGGGAAGGGAGGGAGAAAGATGATACCTGGCAACTTTAATGTAACAAACAAAAAAAAGATAAAAAATAAAAACATTGTCATCCATCTTCCCCCTGAAGATTTTCATAATGAGTAACTTACTGCCTTTCCAAGCTAGAAAATTCTTCCTTAAATTTACACCATATCTGACTACTTATAACTTCTTATTTGTCCTAGTTTTACCCTCTGGAGAGAAGCAAATAAGTCTAATCACTCTTCCACAGGAAAACCTTTGAAATATTTGATGACTAGTGACACCTGTCTTACCTTATACTAGTCTCAACATTCCCAGTTCTGGAAAGAACTTACATGAAATAATTTTAAGTCACTTACTCCTCTTGGTCACTCCTTCTGGACCTATTACATTTTGTCATTAACCTAACTCAATTAGGGTTCCCAGAAAAGAACCGAATTTTCCAATGTGATTTTAGCATGGCAGGTTACCCAAATCCTTTTTTCTCATCACACACATGCGCGCGCACACACACACATCTCTTCTAGACACTATGATTCTATTAATACAGTTTAAGGCTTTATTAGCTTCAGGAGCTATCATGTCACACTCTTAACTCAAATCCTGATATGCTTTGCAAAACTTTTCCCCAGAATGTGGCACAGAGAAAATGCATGGTTCCAAGAATTATGAAAGATAAGATAGACTTTTCAGAGGCCTTTTTTTCATCTAACAAGCTGGCAATTCTATATGAGCATGGCCAGCACCAGCAGCCATTTTTACAAATATATTTGTACTCACCTCCTGCTTCTTTGGGATACACAGGGGGCAGAAATTATTTCTCCTTATCTTATTTTCAAGGTTGGCTATTACGATGATGAGTGAGAGCTGCACCTTACATAGATCGGCTATCACACTATTATGCAAATGAAAAATATGTGGAAAGCAGGAATATTAAAAATGCATATCTATATTTACAATCCAATTTCCTATGAATAATCCCTCATTTTTGGATGAAAATCCAAACACAGAAAGTACCACATCTGTTGGATGCAGCACATAAAGTTACAATCTCTTTTAGCATAGGTATTTCGCTGCCAAAACCTGGTTCTACTTCCTGCAGTAGACACAATGGGAAGCATGTTAGATTGCTTTATACACTCATTGCATGGGAAAAAAATGACAATGAAGCAGCTCTGGGAATATTCTCATCATCTTGGATGGCACAGGGCAGGTAATTCAAAGATAATGTTACCTTTGAATGGGCTTTTATGGTGACTGAGAGATTATCATTTTTAATAGAAAATCACAATAATGTTAGCTGGCCATTTTTAACTGGTATTTTTCATCCCTCATCTTCTAATTTAAAGTCAATGCAGTGAAAATAACTACACCATGTTTCTTTACTATTATCATCAAGTCCAATGAAGCAAAAAGGAGCTGAATCAGCTTTCTATTGGGGGAAGTTCTGTATCCATTCAATTCACCAAACATGTATTAGAGACCCCTACTATATTTAAAGCACAATGCTCAACACCAAATCTGTCAACCAGGAAGCATTTATCAATCACCTTCTATATCTGGACACAATGCTATATATAGAGGATACAAAGGCAAACACAAAACCATCTCTGCCTTTGAGAAGCTTATACTCTATAAAAAATATAAAATTTCCTTTAAAAAATTCATAGCTTAATGGGGTAGGGAGTCTGACTCAACAAGGTTGAAAAAAATATTTTTTCTTCCATGTCTAATGAGTGGAAAAAATAAAAGAACCCATTCCTGAATAGCAAATCATCCTCTGAGAGATGGCTCATACTGTGTGTTACACAAATCTTCCTAAGTATTTATTCATGTTTACTATCCAAGTTGCACAGAAATCACTCTACTAAATCCAAAGATGTCTAATTCTGAAATACCCAATGGTAAATGATTGTGGTGGGAGTCCATACAAGATCTTGATTACAAGACTTTAAGTTCCTCTGGTGGCATCCTATTTTCTCATTTCAACCCTTTTAATAAGCTCAAGGTAGAAACACCAGAGCCCTACATTTAAATGAACATTTTTAGAGAATGTCTAAAACTGGGGATTTAAAAGATATAGACAAGTGAATCATGAGGATGGGATTTGACTTTTGACCAGGGTAGAAGTTTGATCCCTATGAGCTAGTGAGAATATTACTTTTCATGGATTTGGGGGGAATAAAAAGGGAAAAGAGCTCTAAGTTGCTTTGTTGATCTCCAGTGGCCATCTGTAAGTGTGAAATGTCAGGCTATTGTAGCATCTATTTTACCTGACTTGTCCAAAGCAATAATCTATTAATTTTCTAGGCAATTAGAGAATTCAGACTTTATTTAGCCTAATGTTATAAATACTGTCATGGCTTAAAATCTTGGACATTCCTAATGAATTGTTGTTGAGGGCAGCAAAGAGATGCATTGTGGGCTATAATATAATGTAAATAAGGACTTAACAAAGAAGAAGCAATTTAAAGACTATCATCAGAAAAGCTGGAAAGGGAAAAGTGGACACAGATGCCTTCCTCCATGAAACAATGAGAATGAAAGAGAATTGAGGGAGTCATTCTCCATTGGTATTGTGGTGTGCCTCAATGCTCTCATAAAAATTTAGGGTAATCATAGTGATACCTGATCTTGCTATGTCCCAGATGAAATCATAAAACAGACCCAGGAGACTATAAGTCAACTTCTTTCCCAGAAGAACTGCCCTGATATGTGCCCTTTGGGTAGGAAGTATATAATAACCCAATAACAATCGTTCTGTAGAGTGAATAAAAAGCTTACAAGACCAAGTAGAACTTGTGGACTTGTTTCTCTCCCTTGCAGAACATGTTTAATCTAAATTCAGAGAAACATGGGAAGACATATATAATGATACTAAGGGAAGTAAACAAAACTAGGAAAATATATGTATTGATGACTATAATGTGATCAAATAAGATATTACTTATAAAACATTTAGCACAGTGCTTGGCACATAGTAAGTGCTATGTAATGCTTATTCCTTTCTTTCTCCATACAATTAAAGTAGAAAAAAACTAAGTTCTTTATAAGGATACTGACCTAGAAACTTGACTCTGAGTTGAGAGAAGATTCTTCCTACCCTTCTTTACAGAAGTGGAGGACTGTGGATTTGAAATATCATACATACTATCAAAATTAGTTAATATTTTGATTGCTTTTGGTGTTGATGTTCTTTTTCCTCTCCTTTTAGTCTTTGTTCCAAAAAATGGTTTACTTGATAGGAAGGATATATTTGGAAATGATGGTGATATAAAAAGATATTAATATGTTTAAGAAGTAAACATGTTTTCTAAAATTTCTATCAAATTGTTTATAGTCTCAGGGAGGGAGGGGAAGAATTTGGAACTCAATTATTTAAGCTAAATGTTGAACATTGTTTTTACATGTAATTGGGGAAAATAAAATATTATTAATTAAAATTAAAAAGGAATTAAACATGTTTAAAATAAATTGATCTGAGACTTTTGTGAAAAACTGTTAAAAAAAAAAAGAAAAGAAGAAAACATTCCAATATTGTAGTACCTACTGTATAGAAAAGAGTCAATAATTTTGGAATGAAGGGAACAAAATATTTAGTTGTTCCAGGTCAGAGAACTCAGTGTAATATGATGCTCAATGCTACTCAGGGAATAATAGAATATATTGATCACAAATACTTTTTTCTTTAATTTTAAATTTTGAATATATTCCCATGGTTACATGTTTCATGTTCTTTCCCTTTCACCTAAATTCCCCCACACCCTGTAGCAAATGCACAATTCCACTGGGTTTTACATGTATAACTGATTAAGACCTAATTCCATATTATTGATAGTTGGACTAGAGTGATTGTTTAGCATCTACATCCCCAATAATATCCTAATCAGCCCATGTCTTCAAGCAGTTGTTTTTCTTCTATGTTTCTCCTCCCACAGTTCTTCCTCTGAATGTGGATAGTTTTCTTTCTCATAAGTCCCTCAGCTTTGCTCTGGATTCTTGCATTGCTGCTAATAGAAAAGTCTGTTATGTTCGATTGTATCACAGTGTATCAGTCTCTGTGTACAATGTTCTTCCCCAATCAAAGGGCATCCCCTAATTTTCCCAGTTTTTTGCCAACCATTCTGGATGGCAATTTGGAACTATGCACAAAGAGTGCTAAAAGAGTGCCTTCCCTTTGATCCAGCCATACCATTGCTGGGTTTGTACCTCAAAGAGATTATAGTGAAAAAGACTTGTACAAAAATATTAGAGATTTAGAACACCTCAGAGTTGTTTTGATTTGTATTTCTCAAGTTATTAAAGATTTAGAATACTTTCTCATGTGCTTGTTGATAGTTTTTATTTCTTTATCTGAAAATTGCCAATTCATGTCCCTTGCCCATTTATCAATTGGGGAATGGCTTGATTTTTTATACAATTGCTTTAACTCCTTGTATATTTGAGTAATTAGACCCCTGTCAGAGTTGTGTTGCAAGGGTTTCGTAGTTTTGTTCATATAAACTAATAAGTTTGTCTTGGCAGAGAGATTCCTAAGTATTTTATATTGTCTAGGGTGATTTTAAATGGAATTTCTCTTTCCAACTCTTGCTGCTGAGATGTGTTGGGAATTTTGTGCAAACAAACCAATGATACCAAAATTAGAAGGGAAGAAACACATTGGGGAAAAAATCTTTATAACAAATAACTCTGACAAAGGTTTAATTACTCAAATATATAAGGAGCTAAATCAACTGTACAAAAAATCAAGCATTTCCCAATTGATAAAAGGGCAAGGGATATGAATAGACAATTTTCAGATAAAGAAATCAAAACTATCAATAAGCATATGAGAAAGTATTCCAAATCTTTAATAACTTGAGAAATACAAATCAAAACAACTCTGAGGTGCCACCTCACACCTAGAAGATTGGCTAAAATGAAAGAAGGGGAGAGTAATGGATATTGGAGGGGATGTGGCAAAATGGGACATTAATGCATTGCTGGTGGAGTTGTGAACTGATCCAGCCATTCTGGATGGCAATTTGGAACTATGCACAAAGAGTGCTAAAAGAGACAGTTGGGCAAACATTAGAAAGCCAAGTAGTTCCTTTGGGCTAAATTGGAATAGTCTTTCACCCCTGCTCTGGAGATACATGTATGAATTCTATCAGAATAACTATAATTAATATTGTACCATGTACCAACTTAAGTTTAACTTTCATTTTATTCATCACCTTAGTAAATTGTCAGTATTTATAGGAGAGAACAAAATCATTATCCAAAATTAGTCATTGGATTTTAGTAATAATATAAACTCTCTACGAGCTTAAATTTTAAAAAGAATCAATTATTTATTCATTGTCATTGCTTAATAGTTCTAGTTTTCCTTGCTTTTAAAAAAAGGAAAAAGAGTTAGAGTCTTCATATTATAAGCCTATGAACTTGCTTTCAATTTCTTGCAACATTCTTGGACGTATTATTAAAAGTATATTCCTTGTGCATTTAGTGGAGGGGAGAAATGACTTTAGAACTGTCAAGATGTTAAAAAACCATCATGCCAGCATAACCTTATTTCCTACTTTGAAAGGATTATAAGACTGGCAGAAATATCTCAGAAATTCTTTAGGCATTGGATATTTTTATTTTAGCAAAGCTTTTGAAAGTCTATCAAGCTATTCTTGGGGATGAGGAGATGGGATAGAAGATAGCTCAGATAGGTAATTAGTAATTGAATGAACAATGGGAACCTAAGATCAGTATTAATGAGCCAAGGTAAATGTTGAGTGAGGTCTTTAGTGAAATGCTACTGATCTCTAGTGAAGGGAATTCTGATAGGTCTTGTGCTTTTAATTTTTTTTATCTATCATTTGGCTGAAAAGAAGATGGGCTTATCCAATTTGCAAATGACAAAAAAGAGGAACAGACAACATATTGATCAAAAAGGCTTAAATAAAGGAAAGACAATAAGGATAAGTGGAAGCCCTCATTTTAATTTTTTTAAATCAACCACACAAGTATAACCTGAGACACAGATGTAGAAAACAAGTTATTGTTTCACAAAGAATTCTGCCTGAAGGTTCTTGTGAACTTAAAACTCCTTAAAAGCAAACATTGTGACATGACAGTCTAAAAAAACCTGATGTGACCTTAAACTACATTTATCCACTAATAAACTATTACAGAATGTCTGACCTTGACCAGATGAAACCAGATTGAAATGGTTTCCTCCTTTTTAGTTCTCTGTCAGTGTAATGCTGGATTTCATTCTATATTTATATATGTATGCATCTTATTGCTTTTTCACTGTTTTTAATTCTGTGGTTTTTAAGAATGGATTTTACTCCAATGAAATATGTGAAAGTTGTAGCTGATAAAAGAATACATTTCAATGACTCTTAGAGACACTGCAGTGGACTGGGGTAGGGAAATGAAGGGTTTCATGGATCATTATTTTAAAAGCACAGCATGTGATCAAAAACCAAAATATGTTAAAAATTGGTAAGATATTACTGCAGAACAGTCTATTTAGACTGGAGACGATGAAAGACCTTTCAGAGGGACCTAAAACCTGGAGAACTTGCTTTTGATCCCTTATTGCCTTACTGAAGTTGGAAGAACATCAAGACTAGTTTAATGAAAACAGTTGCTAACCATCATATGATGAAATAAATGCTTGTCATGGCAAGATAAAATAAAGAAAGAAGCGCTGAAGATTGTATAAAGGCAATTTTTACTGCTGAAAATCAATTTTTCAATTCAGAGCAGACCAAAACTGTTCTGCAGAATAAGGATAAACCAAAAAAATTAAAGTAAATTTATACTAGAGGTACTAACAGATGAGGGATGTTTTGCTAATAGGGAAACTACAGAACTTAGCAATTAAGCTCAACTTGGAAGAACACCTGATTTGAAGATGCTGAGATGAAATGTACTCATGTCAGGCAGGACAACAGCCTATACAAACTCACTTTCTAATTGGAGGATGGGTGGGCAGAGCCGTAAATTCCTTCCCAAACCAACCTCAGAATGTTCCAGCTAACTCTTTATTTCCAATCAGCTCTTCTGCCCTACCTCTTCTTTACAGCTATCTTTTCTATGTCATCTCCCTTCATTAGTTTGTAAGTTCCTTGAGGGCAGGAACTATTTTTACCTTTTGTATTTATTTATATTTATAGCCCTGGATTTAGCACAGTGCCTGGCACATGGTAGGCATTCAATAAATGTTTATCAGCCATTGACTAGGGAGATGGAAAGTTGTATGTGAGAACAGTAATGAACAGTAAGAAGTCCAATATGGCTGGCCCAAAAGTTATGTGATGGACTGATCCAGGATGTAAAAACACTGAAAATAATGATGCATAAAAGTCACCTGAAGGAACTAGGGATATTTATCCTCAAAAAGACTAACTGGGGGAAAGATGCTTTTGCTCAAGTTTCTGAAGAATTACTATATGAAAGAAGATTAGATTAATTCTCCTCATCCTCACAGGGCAAACTAAGGAGCAGTGGGTAAAAGTTTCAGAGAAACCATTTTGCTTTGATCTAAGAAAAACTTCCTAACAAGTACAGCTATATGTAATTGGATGAGAATGTTTTTGAAAGCATTACAGGAAACCTGAAAAGAGAGATTAAATTAATCATTTTACCAAGAGGCAGTCAGTGGTACAGTAGATAAAGCCCTGAGCTTAGAGTCAGAAAGACCTGAATTCAAATTTGACCTCAAATGCCTATCAGTTGTATGATCTTGGGTCAATCATCTAAACTCTGTCTCAGTTTTCTGTAAAATGAGGGTAATAATAGCACCTATGTCCCATAGTTGTTGTGAGGATCAAATAATATTTATAAAACACTTAGCACAGTTCCTGACATATAGTAGGTGTTTAATAAATACTTCTTTCCTTTCCTTCCTTCCTAACATACAGAGAATAAAAGGGTAGTTACCATGGACTCATAGCTGGACATGGGCAGAGGATAAGGAAGTAGTTGGGAAGCATCAGAAATATTTTATAGCTGCTAATGAGAACCTGTGCACTGGGGGATTAGCCTTTAGGCATGGGACTCTTGTACCTCAGAGGATAATGATCTGCATCAAATATCCAGAAGAAAATGAAAATATCAATCATACTTGGTGGCATACCAACTCTCCAGATGTTCAGAAATAGCTAGACTTTTGGCTTACTCATTTTACATTCAATTTTGGATATATATTTGATTGCTTTCTAGGATCACTAGCAACAGAGAATCAGGTATAACTCCATCTTTACATATCCAAGGAATTTCAAATAATTATGAATTGCTATTTATTCATTAGTCTGCAAGACAAATAAAAAAGTATCTCTTTTATGAATATATGTATAGACATATGTAGAGATATATATAGAGATATTGATATTTATACCCTCACCTCCTCTTCTAGTGCCTTCCCTTCTTGGTTTAGCTTCCATCTACTCAACAGGCATTTTGTGTTTTTCTGTCTCTTTACATATTTTCTCCTACAGTGAAATGTCAAATTAACAAGCACTTATTACACCTTTACAATGTACCTGACACCATTCTAAGTGATAAGAATACAAATACAAATAAATAGAGAATTGAAATGTGAAAGTGGGATGAGGGAGTAAGAGAAGCTACCCACACAGCTGGCATGGGTACTTCATCAATTGAAATTCCAGCAGGAACTCATAAACAGAAGAGGGGGCTGAAGGGGCAAAGGAATCTTCCATGTTAAGAAGGCTGAAGGGTGAAGGCACTTTCCATCATGAGATGTTTAGGAAATGAAAACAAATTCTTGAGAGCCAGGAGCAGAGCTGAGAGAGGATGATAAAAGTTCTTCAAAGGCATGAGGCATTTTAGGCTCTCTTCATATTAGAATACGCACTTAGCACAGAGGAACATAGTTAATACTTATTAAATACATAGAATGACTATTATGTGCTTGGTGCTGTTAGGAGGATATAATAAATAAAAAGACACTATCTTTGCCCTCCAATTTAAAAGTCTCCTAAAGGAGACAATATTTATATTCCTGACACCATTAGTGAGCATTTAAATATTTTGAGAATCTGTAATTTCATTGGTACCGGATACTCCATCTCCCAGTGAAGACTGCAATTCCTCAATATTCTATTAGATGGTGTTCGAGAGTTGCCATGACCAACTATCCATTTTCCAGCAGCCAGTATGCTGATAAGCCTCTCAGCCCAAACAAAGGGTCATAGTCTACCAGCAGATCCATACATGAAGTCTTTCCAGCTGGGGAGAACCTAGCACATGTAAGGATGGGATTTCTGCAAGGAGGATGGGACAAAAGGAGTCAAAGGCAGTTGCTGACAGTTGGTGACAATTAAGACCAGAGAGAATTCTGGAAATTTTCTCCGAGGAGGAGGAGAGAAGAGAGTTCATTAGGCAAAGGACTGGGAGGAGAGAGGAGGAGGACATCCCAGCTCAGATCCAGTCCTGAGGCCTTGCTGAGGATCTTTCTTTTGGAAATTGAAACCCTGATTCCCTGGTCAAAGCCATTCCATCGTTTCTCACCCATCAAGACTTCAATCTTCAAGTTAGATAAGTTTTGGGACTACATTTTGGGAGCAATTTCTTAGTCTCCTTCACCCATTACCCAGCCTTGCTGAGAGACCCTTAAAGTCTCCCAGTGTATATTTGGCCCCAGGGGAGAGCTGGAAGAGAGATTCACTACAGACTCTCTCTCTCTCCCTTCTATCAAACATTGGTTAATGGATCTCTATTGTTACAATTTTGGCAGAGCCAGCTTAGGTAAAGCATCTAAATAATTCTGAAAGGGAAAAAAGGGCCTTTGTTTGAACCAGACATCAGCCATTTTTTTCCTATCTACAGCTTAGCAAATCTTAGAAAAGCAAAGAAATTTAAAGGCACAGTACCATAAAATTTTACATTCAAACTGGTACAAGGGATGCATCAATGAGGAAAACAATTTCTGCCATGATGGGGATCCTTACATTACTATACAGCTTTTTTAACTATGATTTATAATTTCTGTATGGTAGTGATCCCAGACTATATAATGGGAATCATAGAAATATATGATTCTTGCCAATGGTTGAAGCTAGAAATAGATCAGGTCTTTGCTTTCATAGATTTCACAATTGTAGTAATCATCTCATTGCTCCACTTCTACTGGTCCTTAAGAATGTAGTGCACAAATTGCTAGGACACAAGGATGATAGCACTGTATTGATAATGACATTAAGAAAGGAAATAGCCAAATTACTTAAAGAGAATGCTCAATTGAAAGGGGGGAAAGGGGTCACAGCAGGGAACAAAATAGAAATAGCAATACAAACAGCTGAAGCACATATAGACACAGCAAAGAAAATAGAAGAAGGGGAAACAGCACCAGCAGTACCAATATTACAAATTATTCATCACATGATTTTGCAGCCATATTCTGGATTTCTCCATTTTAAAAGACATAAACCATTCACTGCTGCAGATCTAGACACCCTAAAACAACAAATGCCTGCCTTTTTTAAAATCCCTTAAAGGCCATAAAAGAATTTAAGAGAGCATTAAGACTTTTTGATCCCACATTTTCAGACATTGAAATTCTTCTTTCTGAATTATTTACACCAGCAGAGAAAGCACAATTTATTGAGGAGATCCATTGGAACACAAATTTAACATCTTGGCCACAATATTGTAAATATCTAGAATTAAATAGTCATCAAATCCTAGTATACCTAAGAAGAGCTAGGGAAGATCTTGTAGAAACTATGAAATCCTTTGCTAAGCATCTTTGATTCCTGGGGAAAATTAGAAAAGTTAAGGCAGGAGATAAATGAGCACCCCTCAACATATTTAGATAGGTTTGCCAAAGCTGGAGAAACTATTTTGCAGTTCCAGGACTTAAATGAACCCAACTTGCAGCACATAAGGAGGCAGTTTATTAAAGGTAGTTCCCTACCAATTAGGACTTTAATTTGCATTGTCCAGGATGGGAAACATTAAGTTTGGAAGACCTACGTAAAACTACTGCATATGTTCACTCAGGAAATCAGGAAGTCAAAGAATTCAAAGAAGCCATTAGAGAAAAAGATGGTATCATAAAAGATTTAAAGGAACAATGAAAAGAGGCTAAATCTACCATCAAACAAAAAGAAAAAGAGGAAATCAAAAACCTAATAGCCCTGCATGCATATAAAGCCAGACCTCAGTACCAACAACCCAGACAGACTAGCAATAACTTCATTAATAACAATAGATGTTTTCTTTGTGGAAAATTAGGGCATTTAGTGAAATTTTGTCACCTAAAAGCCCAACTTAACAGCAACAACAACAAAAGAAGGAATTACAATAATACATACTCAAAATCTAACTACAACACTCACAAGAGAGAAAACAAATGTTGTGATCACAATTGTGCATCATCTGGTTGGCATGCTCCTGACCTGCAGACTATGCAAATATATATAGTGCAGGGCACAAAATCATGTTACTTCCGAAAGAAAGAGAGACTTCCCGTTAAGATGGCAGCAGAGTAAGGAGCAGCTGCTCGATCTCTCCTAACCGAAGCATACAGGACTCCTCAAGGGGAAATAAAAACGAACCCAGACGAATGAAGGAACCCCACAACAGGGCACAGCATTGAGGGTACGCAGAATCGGGGCATCTCCACACTATAAAGGGGTGAAACAGCTCTCACTAAAACGCGAGAGGAAGAAGCCCCTCCCCCAACACCCACACCACACACCTAGCACAATGCCAAGGCCAACGCATAAGAGTGAAAACAGGACTGGAGCAACCAGTAAATCACTAGCAGCCCCAGGGTTTGTACCTGTGTGCTGCAAGACAAGGGACCCCAAGTGGCTGGGGGCATGCACTGATTTTCCCCAAGCATCTGTGAGGACTGGGACAAAGATCTCTAAAGCAGGGACTTTCCCTAGCATCTGCATGGGTGAAGGTATCCTCCCAGGCGCGAATAAAGATCTCCAGCCCACAGACTTTCCCTAGCATCTGTGCTGGTGAAGGCAGTGCCCTAGGCTTGAATAAAGATCTCCAGCCCAGGCGTGGACCTCGAGTGAGGACCCAGAGCAGACTGGAGCGGCTGTGGAAGCAGCCCCTGAGACTGCTGAAGGAGCCACGGGCAGAGGGGCAGACCAGGGACTACCAGGAGGCCTGACCCCAAGGACAGGAGACCTGAGCTCCTGGGAGCTTGGAAGGCGCAGGCAGACCCTGAGTAAGAAGACAAAGCTGAAAAGTGGTGGGGCTAACAATGGCAAGCAATAGGGAAGTCCAGAAGAAAAAGACTATCAAGAAAAACTCTGGAACACTTGACAACTTTTACACAGAGAAAATCCAGACAACAGAGGACAAACAAGTAATCAAATCCAAACCTTACCAAAAAAATGAAAGCTGGTCACAAGCTATTGAAGAGTTCAGAAATGAGATGTTGAAGAAGATGGAAAAGATCTGGCAAGAAAATAACAGCTTAAAAGGCCGAATTTTGCAATTGGAAAGTGAGGCTCAGAAATCAAATGAACTGATAAGCAAATTGAACACCAGAAATGACCATATTGAAAAAGAAAACCAAAAGATTATAGCTGAAAACCAAAAGATTATAGCCGAAAACCAGTCCTTAATGGCTAGAATTGAAAAATTAGAACATAATGATCTCTCAAGACAACAAGAACAAATAAAAGAAAGTCAAAAGACTGATAAAATAGAATGAAACATGAAATATCTTAACGAGAAAGTTACAGACCAAGAAAACAGGTAGAGAAGAGACAATTTGAGAATCATTGGTTTTCCAGAAAAGGCAGAAATTAATAGAAACTTGGACTCCATACTTAAAGAAATTATTCAGCAAAATTGCCCTGAAGTTCTACAACAAGAGGGCAATATAGACATTGAAAGGATCCATAGATCACCCTCTACACTGGACACAGAAAAGTCAACACCAAGGAATAAAATAGAAAAATTCAAGAGCTTTCAAGTAAAAGAAAAAATCTTACAAGAAGCCAGAAAGAGACAATTCAAATATCAAGGAGCACCAATCAGGATCATACAGGATCTGGCAGCCTCCACGCTAAAAGATCGCAAGGCTTGCAACACGATATTCAGAAAGGTAAGAGAGATGGGCCTTCAGCCACGGATCAACTACCCATCAAAACTGAATATACACTTCCAGGGGAAAGTATGGGCATTCAAAAAAATTGAAGATTTCCAAGTTTTTGCACAAAAGAGACCAGGACTAAATGGAAATTTTGATACCCAACCACAAAAATCAAGAGAAACATAAAAAGGTAAATAAGAAACAGAGGGAAAAGAAAGAAAACTTATAATGTTTTAAATTTGACTCTTTAAGGTCTTAAATAAGACCTAATTATCTGTATTACTATGTGGAGAAATGTTATGTATAATTCTCTGTAGTGAACTCTATTCACTATTATAATATTCACTATTATAGCAACCAGAAGAATAATTCATAGGGAGAGGATAGCATGATGACATGGGGGGTAGAAAAGAGAGGGGGAATAGTAGGTGACAACAAGAAAAATCTGAATAAATAAGAAAAATAGGATATTCTATAACACACAAAGAGGGCATGAGAAGGGGAGGGGACAAGTACTATTATAAAAAGGAGAGGAAGAGAGCATTAAGAGGTAATATTTAAACCTTACTCTCAGTGTAATAGGACATAGAATCATCGCAAACAAATGCAAAAGAGCAGATATAATAAATGTAACCTTCTCACATTATAATGCAATAAAAATAATAATTAGTAAGGGCACCTGGACAGGCAAATCAAAAGCCAATTGGAAATTAAACAATATGATACTCAAAAACCAAATTGTCAAAGAAGAAATCATAGAAACAATCAACAATTTCATTGAAGAAAATGACAATGATAAGACATCCTACTAATCTCTGTGGGATGCAGCCAAGGCAGTACTCAGGGGGAAATTTATACAAATGCATATATTAACAAATTAAGGAAGGCAGAGATTAATGAATTGGGTATACAACTCAAAAAATTAGAAAGCGAACAAATTAAAAACCCTCAGATGAAAACTAAATTAGAAATACTAAAAATTAAGGGAAAAAATAATAAAATTGAAAGTAAAAGAACCATTTAATTAATAAATAAGACTAGAAGCTGGTATTTTGAAAAAACAGATAAAATAGACGAAGTACTGGTCAATCTAATAAGAAAAAGGAAAGAAGAAAACGGAGACCTCACCTCTAATGAAGGGGAAATTAAGGCAATCATTAAAAACTATTTCGCCCAACTATATGGCAACAAATATAACAATTTAGGAGATATGGATGAATATCTACAAAAATATAAATTGCCTAGATTAACAGCAGAAGAAATAGAATACCTAAATAATCCCATATCAGAAATAGAAATTGAGCAAGCCATCAAAGAACTCCCTAAGAAAAAATCACCAGGACCTGATGGATTCACAAGTGAATTCTATCAGACATTCAAAGAGCAACTAATCCCAATACTATACAAATTATTTGATATGATAAGCAAAGAAGGAGTCCTACCAAATTCCGTTTATGACACAAATATGGTACTGATTCCAAAGACAGGTAGATCAAAAACAGAAAAAGAAAACTACAGACCAATCTCCCTAATGAACATAGATGCAAAAATCTTAAATAGAATATTAGCAAAGAGACTCCAGCAAGTAATTAAGAAAATCATCCACCATGATCAGGTGGGATTTATACGAGGAATGCAAGGATGGTTCAACATTAGGAAAACCATCCACATAATTGACCATATTAACAGTCTAACAAACAAAAATCACATGATTATCTCAATAGATGCCGGAAAAGCCTTTGACAAAATACAGCATCCATTCCTATTGAAAACACTGAAAAGTATAGGAATAGAAGGACCCTTCCTAAAAATAATAAACAGTATATACCTAAAACCATCAGCAAGCATTATATGCAATGGGGATAAATTAGAAATCTTCCCAATAAGATCAGGAGTGAAACAAGGATTCCCATTATCACTTCTATTATTCAACATAGTACTAGAAACACTAGCAATAGAAACTAGAGAAGAACAAGAAATTGAAGGTATCAAAATAGGCAAGGAGGAGACTAAGCTATCACTCTTTGCAGATGATATGATGGTCTACTTAAAAAATCCTAGAGAATCAACTAAGAAGCTTGTAGAAATAATCAACAACTTTAGCAAAGTTGCAGGATACAAAATAAATGCACATAAATCATCAGCATTTCTATACATTTCCAACACACTAGAGCAGCAAGAAGTAGAAAGAGAAACACCATTTAAAATCACCCCAGACAATATAAAATACTTAGGAATCTATCTACCAAAACAAACACAGCAATTATATGAAAATAACTACAAAACACTTTCCAAACAAATAAAACTGGATCTAAACAATTGGAAAGCCATTGATTGCTCATGTTTAGGACAAGCTAACATAATAAAAATTAACATTTTACCCAAATTAATTTACCTATTTAGTGCCATACCTATCAAATTACCAAAAAACTTCTTTACTGAATTAGGAAAAACTATAACAAATTTCATTTGGAATAACAAAAGATCAAGAATATCAAGGGAAATAATGAAAAAAATGTGAAGGAAGGGGCCCAGCAGTACCAGATATTAAACTATACTATAAAGCAGCAGTCATCAATACAATATGGTACTGGCTAAGAGATAGAGAGGAGGATCAGTGGAATAGACTTGGGGTTAATGACGTCAGCAAGACAGTGTATGATAAACCCAAAGAGCCCAACTTTTGGGACATGAATCCACTATTTGACAAAAACTGCTGGGAAATTTGGAAAACAATATGGGAGAGATCAGGTTTAGATCAACATCTCACACCCTACACCAAGATAAATTCAGAATGGGTGAATGATTTGAATATAAAGAGGAAAACTATAAATAAGTTAAGTGAACACAAAATAGTATACCTGTCAGATCTCTGGGAAAGGAAAGATTTTAAAACCAAGCAAGAGCTAGAGAAAATTACAAAATGTAAATT